>NC_061512.1:141424351-141491576 GCF_022539505.1 Lolium rigidum
CCAAGTTGATGCTAGTAACTCCAAGAGGGAGTATTTATGCTCGATAGTGGGTTCATGTCTCCGTGAATGCGGGGAGTGACAGAAACCCCTAAGGTTATGGATGTGCTGTTGCCACTAGGGATAAAACATTGATGCTATGTCCGAGGATGTAGTTATTGATTACATTACGCACCATACTGTTATCACCAGAATATGACCGAGTCAGAGGTGGGCCGCGATCAAGATGGACTTGAAGATATATACATGGAAGAAATACGTGAATCGGCCTTTTATACCAAGTTGGGCTTAATTGCCCGTGTATCTGTAATATATTAGATCGCATCTTAGTTTAGAAGTTAGAATCTTACCCGTGCACGGTTTAGTGCACGCCCACATTAGAAAGTCCCCTGGACTATAAATATGTCTCTAGGGTTTATGGAATAAACAACAACCAACGTTCAACAAAAACAAATCTCAGCGCATCGCCAACTCCTTCGTCTCGAGGGTTTCTCCGGTAAGCACCATGTCTGCCTAGATCGCATCTTGCGATCTAGGCAAGCACAAGCCTGCCCACGTTGTTCATGCGTTGCTCGTGCCGAAGCCTTTTGATGGCGAGCAACGTAGTTATCTTAGATGTGTTAGGGTTAGCATTGTTCTTCGAATTACATGCTTTCGTTATGCGACCCTTGCACATCTGGCCGCCCTTACACCTATCTTAGGTGTAGGGGCGGCACCCCACTTGATCATAGTTTAGTAGATCTGATCCGTTACGGTTGCTCCTTGTTTCATCAAGGATTAGTTTAACATCCGCAATAGTTAGGCCTTACAAAGGGTTGGAGGATCCAGCGGCGTGTAGGGTGACGTTTGCTAGCCCTAGAAAGGATGTTCCGGGATCAACCTCGTGTTGGTTTTTAGGCCCTGTCTAGGATCGGCTTACGGTCACCGTGCGCGAGCGCGAGGCCCAATCGTGAGTAGGATGATCCGATTATGCGATGAAAACCCTAAATCGTCGTAGATCTCATTAGCTTCATCTTGATCAAGCAGGACCACCATATATTCGGACACCTTGTCCGAATCATGGGTGGATCGGCTCTTTGAGCCGATTCACGAGATAACCTGAGAGCCGATCGAGGCGCGTATTTAATGTTTACGTGTATGCCATGCAGGAAACTAGGCGAGGCATCATCCACACCTTCCTGACCAGGTATAGGTCAGGTGGCACGCCCTTGCGATAGCATCGGACGTGCGACCAGGAGGCTTTGCGGGCCGTCGCTCTGAGGGACCGGGGCCGACGCAGCCCTAGTTGTTCCCGGCTCCTATCGTGTTGCCCGTCTCTGCCCGCCAGGGGGTTTCTGACGTCAACACATTCTGGCACGCCCGGTGGGACAACCTTCGACATCCACTACATCGCCATCTACATCCGATATGGCGGAAAGCACTCCGGTCAAATACGAGGATCTGCCTGATGAACTCAAGAAGAAACATGACGAGATCAAGGCAACCCTCGAAGCCGAACTCATCGGCTCATTCCACCGAACCCGCTCCCATGGCGTCAGGTGGAAGGGTTTCACACCTGAAGGCGCACTCGATGGAGTGGACCTGTCCGCCCCGTCAGAAGAACGCACCAGGTCGCTGCGGCAGGAAATCAACTACATGGTGGCTCATTCGCTGCACCGCCACTCGAGAGCCTCGGTGAACACTTTGGAGCGTGTCGCTCGCGCGTGGTCCAGGAGATCATGAGCCACCGGTATTCTCCGTCGGGACCAGCTCGGGGACTTCCAAAGGAGAGATGCCACTCCAGCCCCGAGCCGCTCGCATGGGCAGCACCGGAACTGCCGAACTCATCGGCATACGTCGTCTACAAGATTGGTGGTGATCCTAGCGACTACCAATTCCTACCTGAGGCACCCAAGGAGATCCCGCACGGATACGCGTGCGCATACGTACCAGACTGCAGCGCCTGGGCACTCTCGAACCAGGCTGCAACAGCAGGGGCCTCTGGGACGGCAGGAGGAACGTCGGGAGCCGATCCTGAGAAGCAAACGTGGCTAGCTAAGTACGCCACTCCGACAAACCTCAGAGCCCAGCTCCTGCAGTTGGCTTAGAACCGGAAAAGCAAGCATGGCTGGTTAAGTATGCCACCCCGGCGAATCTTCAGGGTTCGACACCTTCAGCCATCACAGCGGATCAGATTTGTGCAATCCTGAAAGATCAGTTTGGCATGATGCCGAAAAGGAAGACGTTCGGCTACACCAAGCCGTACCCCAACGACTACGAACTGATCCCGCTACCACCCAAATATCGGCTCCCGGACTTCACAAAGTTTAGTGGATCAGATGGTTCCAGCTCCATCGAGCATGTGAGCCGATATTTGGCACAGCTGGGGCACGATCTCAGCATCGGACGAGTTGCGTGTGAGGTTCTTCGCACGATCCCTCACAGGATCGGCTTTCGGGTGGTACACATCGCTGCCACCGAACTCCATCCGAACTTGGAAGCAGTTGGAAGAGCAGTTCCATGAGCAGTATCACTCAGAGGCTTCCGATGTTTGTATTGCCGATCTAGCGCAAGTACGACAGAAGCGCGGGGAGACGGTGTCAGAATACGTCCAGCGCTTCAGGACCATTAGGAACCGATGCTTTTCGGCTCATATAAGTGAAAAAGAAGCGATCGAGTTGGCGGTGGTGGGTCTCTCATCATCGATTAAGGACGTGGCCTCCCAAGCAGACTACCCTTCATTGGCGCACATGGTGCAGAAGCTGTCAGCATATGAGCAGCGCCACCCGGATGTTTACCAGGACAAATTCAAGCGTGCGGTGACCCTGGTTGAGGCAGACGAGGATGAAGGTGCTGCGGGAGATCGAGAGGTAGCAGTGGCTGAATGGACTCGAGCGACGAGCCCCGTGACTCGCAAATGGGTGAAGCCACAAGGCCCTCCAAAAGGGTTCGACTTCGACGTGACCAAGACGGAGCAGATTTTTGATCTCTTACTCACGGAGAAGCATATAAAGGTACCCGAAGGCCACAAGATCCCCACGGTGCAAGAGCTGAACGGAAAGCCATACTGCAACTGGCATAACACGTTCACCCACACCACCAACGACTGCAGGGTGTGGCGGCAGCAGATCCAAATGGCGATAGAAAACGGACGGTTAATTTTCAACCAGTACGCCATGAAGGTCGACACACACTGATGACCCACAAGTATAGGGGATCGCAACAGTCTTCGAGGGAAGTAAAACCCAAATTTATTGATTCGACACAAGGGGAGGTAAAGAATACTTATAAGCCTTAACAACTGAGTTGTCAATTCAGCTGCACCTGGAAAAGCACTAGCAACAGAGGTGATGTGAAAGTAGCAGTGATATGAGAGCAATAGTAACGAGAATACGAACAGCTAGTAATAGTGATATGAGAGCAATGGCACCGTAAAACAGCTTGACATGTAGAACAAGTATATGATGATGAAAGATGGACCGGGGTTCCCAGCTATCTACACTAGTGGTAACTCTCCAATAACAAGTGTTGGGTGAACAAATTACAGTCGGGCAATTGATAGGATTGAAATAGCATTAAGACAGTAATATCAAGATCATTAATCATGTAGGCATGTTTTCCAATAATAGTCGTACGTGCTCGCAATGAGAAACTTGCACAACATCTTTTGTCCTACCAGCCTGGTGGCAGCCGGGCCTCAAGGGAAACTACTCGGATATTAAGGTACTCCTTTTAATAGAGCACCGGAGCAAAGCATTAACACTCCGTGAAAACATGTGTCCCTCACATCACCGCCATCCCCTCCGGTTGTCCCGATTTGTCACTTCGGGGCCTTTGGTTCCGGACAGCTGAGATGTGCATACAACTTGTAGATACAATCTAAGCAATAGTATAAAGCTCAAATCTAAGATCATGCCACTCGGGCCCTAGTGACAAGCATTAAGCATAACAAGATTGCAGCAACAATAACTTCATAAACTTTGTAGATAGACAATCATAACGTAACAATCCATCGGATCCCGACAAACACAACACCGATTACATCGGATGAATCTCAATCATGTAAGGCAGCTCATGAGATCATTGTATTGAAGTACATGGGGGAGAGAATACCAACTACCTACAGCTAGAACCCGTAGTCCATGGGGGAACTACTCACGGAGCATGATGGAGGCGATGGCGTTGATGGAGATGGCTTCCGGGGCACTTCCCCGTCCCGGCAGGTGCCGGGACAGAGACTTCGTCCCCGAATTGGAGTTTCGCGATGGTGGCGGCGCCCCTGGAGTCTTTCTGGAGTTTCGTCAAGAGTTACGGTGTTTTTAGGTCGAAAGGGATTTTATAGGCGAAGAGGCGGCGCAGGGGGGCACCTGGGGGCGCCACACCACAGGCCGGTGCGGGCCCAGGCCAGGCCGCGCCGCCCTATGGTGTGGTGGCCCTCTGGCCCCTCTCCGACTCTTCTTCGATGTTCTGGACGCTTCCGGGAAAAATAGGAGGTTTGGTCTTCGTTTCGTCGAATTCCGAGAATATTGCCCGAACAGCCTTTCTGGAACCAAAAACAGCAGAAAACAGGAACTGGCACTCGTGGCATCTTGTTAATAGGTTAGTTCCGGAAAATGCATGAAATCATCATAAAGTGCAAGCAAAACATGTAAGTATTGTCATAAAACAAGCATGGAACGACAGAAATTATGGATACGTCGGGGACGTATCAGCATCCCCAAGCTTAGTTCTCTGCTCGTCCCGAGCAGGTAAACGATAAAAAGAATAATTTCTGTAGTGACATGCTACTTACATAACCTTGATCATACTATTACAAAGCATATGAAATGAATGAAGTGACTCAAGGCAATGATCTATAGTTGCTAACAAATAGATAACATATAGCAAAACTTTTCATGGAGAGTACTTTCAAGACAAGCATCAAAAGTCTTGCGCAAGAGTTAACTCATAAAGCAATAAGTTCAAAGTAAAGGCATCGAAGCAACACAAAGGAAGATATAAGTTTCAGCGGTTGCTTTCAACTTGTAACATGCATATCTCATGGATAATTGTCAACACAAAGTAATATGATGAATGCAAATATGCAAGTATGTAAGAATCAATGCACGATTGACACAAGTGTTTGCTTCTAAGGTGGAAGGAAGTAGGTAAACTGACTCAACATAAAATTAGAAGAATGGCCCTTCAAAGAGGAAAGCATCGATTGCTATATTTGTGCTAGAGCTTTGGTTTTGAAAACATAAAGAGAGCATAAAAGTAAATTTTTGAGAGGTGTTTGTTGTTGTCAACGAATGGTAGTGGGTACTCTAACCCCCTTGCCAGACAAACCTTCAAGAGCGGCTCCCATGAATTATTTTTATTTTTGGGTGGCACTCCTTCCAACCTTTCTTTCACAAACCATGGCTAACCGAATCCTCGGGTGCCTGCCAACAATCTCATACCATGAAGGAGTGCCTTTTTATTTTAGTTTCATTATGATGACACTCCTCCCAACCTTTGCTTACACAAGCCATGGCTAACCGAATCCTCGGGTGCCGTCCAACAATCACATACCATGGAGGAGTGTCTATTTTGATTAATTAATTTGGGACTGGGAATCCCATTGCCAGCTCTTTTTGCAAAATTATTGGATAAGCGGATGAAGCCACTAGTCCATTGGTGAAAGTTGCCCAACAAGATTGAAAGATAAACACCACATACTTCCTCATGAGCTATAAAACATTGACACAAATCAGAGGTAATAAATTTTGAATTGTTTAAAGGTAGAACTCAAGCAATTTACTTTGGAATGGCAGGAAATACCACATAGTAGGTAGGTATGGTGGACACAAATGGCATAGTGGTTGGCTCAAGTATTTTGGATGCATGAGAAGTAATCCCTCTCGATACAAGGCTTAGGCTAGCAGGGCTATTTGAAGCAAACACAAGTATGAACCGGTACAGCAAAACTTACATAAGAACATATTGCAAGCATTATAATACTCTACACTGTCTTCCTTGTTGCTCAAACACTTTTACCGAGAAAATATCTAGACCTTAAGAGAGATCAATTATGCAAACCAATTTTAACAAGCTCTACAAGTAGTTCTCCACTAATAGGCTTAGACTACATGAAAAAACTTAATCATGATCTACTTGAGAGCTCAAAACAATTGCCAAGTGTCAAATTATCCAAGACATATGAGGCATTTTCCTTTTCCAACCAAATAAAGATAAATATTGTAGCTTCCAACTTTTATTCATTGAACATTAAAAGTAAAACGAAGAACAAGTGTTCATATGAAAAAGCGGAGCGTGTATCTCTCCCACACAAGGATTGCTAGGATCCGAATTTATTCAAACATAAACAAAACGAAAATAAACACACAGACGCTCCAAGTAAAGCACATAAGATGTGACCGAATAAAAATATAGTTTCAGGGGAGGAAACCTGATAAGTTGATGAAGAAGGGGATGCCTTGGGCATCCCCAAGCTTAGACGCTTGAGTCTTCTTGAAATATGCAGGGATGAACCACGGGGGCATCCCCAAGCTTAGACTTTTCACTCTTCTTGATCATATATCATCCTCCTCTCTTGACCCTTGAAAACTTCCTTCACACCAAACTTCTCATAAACTTCATTAGAGGGGTTAGTACTCAAAAAATTTGAATCCACCTTGGTCCTGTAGTGGCACATTGCAAGAACTCAATAAAACATTAGCTACAGCCCTCTACGTCTAGAAAACCTCGCTTAAAGTCCACAAGAGACAATGCAAAAAACAGAGACAGAATCTGCCAAAACAGAACAGCCAGTAAAGACGAATTTTAATAAAATACTTCCGTTGCTCAAATCAGAAAACTCAAAACTAATGAAAGTTGCGTACATATCTGAGGATCACTCACGTAAATTGGCATAATTTTCTGAGTTACCTACAGAGAATTAGACCCAGATTCGTGACAGCAAAGAAATCTGTTTCTGCGCAGTAATCCAAATCTAGTATCAACCTTCGACTAGAGGCTTCACTTGGCACAACAATATACAAAACTAAGATAAGGAGAGGTTGCTACAGTAGTAAACAACTTCCAAGACACAAATATAAAACAAAGTACTGTAGCAAAATAAAACATGGGTTATCTCCCAAGAAGTTGCTTTCTTTATAGCCATTAAGATGGGCTCAGCAGTTTTAATGATGCACTCGCAAGAAATAGTATTCGGAGCTAAAGAGAGCATCAAGAGGCAAATCCAAAACACATTTAAGTCTAACATGCTTCCTATGCAAAGGAATCTTGTACACAAATAAATTCATGAAGAACAAAGTGACAAGTATAAGAAGATAAAACAAGAACAACTTCAAAAATTTCAGCATATAGAGAGGTGTATTAGTACCATGAAAATTTCTACTACCATATTTTCCTCTCTCATAATAATTTTCAGTAGCTTCATGAACAAACTCAACAATATAGCTATCACATGCAGCATGCTTTTCATGATTTCCAAACACATAATTTTTATCAAGTTCAAAAATAGTGGAATTAAAACTTTCAAACTTACTTTTATTAATAACTAGCACAGTGGCCCGCGCATTGCACGGGCAACATCTTTAATTTTTTTTGAAAACTTATTAATAGTTTTTTGTTGTCCTCTAGATGTTAAATATTGAGGTTCACTTAACAAAATTAATTCATTTCCATCAGTATTTGAGTACCTCGAGATTATTAGAATACATAGGTAGAATCGCAGATTTCTAGATTTTATGTTTAAAATTATATTTCAAATAAAAAAATCAGCGTACGCCATATTGTATAAAAAAATCGGGTGTCTCATAATTCTGACAAACACATATAATCCATGAAGAATATTGATGTATTTTCCATGTCTTGGGCCCATTAAATTCATCATGTATTCTCTGAAAGCGTTAGGCGCGTGATGATACTCCATATATTAGCTAACATTATTCTGATCAGAACATTACAAATCAAAATTTAAAGGTCAATTTTCCTAAAAAGTAGGTATTTAAGCAGCATATTTTTGAAAAAATATGTGCAGGCAACTTCTGCATTGTCGCGTCACTTTAAACCAAAGACTGAGATAGATGGATTCATTGACTTGGCAATAGTCACTTGAAACCACCATGTCACCTAGAAACGCCACCTCCTTTCTAAATGGTACCAGGCAACAGATCACAGGTAGCTAGTACGGTGGAAACTTTACATTGATTTTGGGCGTCTACCTTCCTCATTCCTCCATCCCTTCCGTGTGTTCCTCGCACCCACTCTATATCACTTTTGAACATGTGATTCTCTCAATCTCTGTATAGTTGCAATAAGATCACATAGCTTGATGATGTATTGATGTGTACTAATAGATCAGTGGAATTTCACACAAAAAAGGAAGAATCACACAGTACAAATAGTTGATCATCACCATCAATGGAACAATGACAGAGTTCGATTAAAGTAAACACCAAGGTAAAAAAATTACCTAGAAGTGCATCAGTAGTTCACCCACGTAGCAACCTTTTCTTGTTTTGTTTCATGTGTGATGCTCTCTCTGTTTTTGGTATAACGTGGCATAGAATAAATATGGTGATTCTATTAATTTAATTGCCTTTTCTGCCAGCTGTACCAAAGAAGAAATTCATAACTCTGTTATATATTGTTGCTACTGCTACTACCACTGCTGATGTATGTGTTTCTGCTCAAACGGAATTTCTAGCCAATTTTCCAAACTATAACTTGAAAAGTTTACAGTGCTCAAGTCTAGACCATTTCTAATCCGGCTGCCTATTTAGTACAGTGCTCAATTGAGTTTTCCTTAAATCTTTGTCCACCGAAGCTTAGCTATTTTACCTTAGGGTAGTTTTTACTTTTTGTCATAGTTGTCGATAAGTAACTTATTTCAAGACCTGGATCTAATGGTGGGATCATAGAACGATTTTATATCATCCATAAACTTTGTTTCTCTAACCGGAGACAGTCAGCTTAAGGCTTCGAGAGAAATTTGATAAAGAAAATAACCCATACCTTGTCATGGGATGTTTTTTGTAAACCGGTGTTATGTCAATATATGGTGAATTACTTTATCATACTGACGTTTGAATTTGTAACATTGTTATCTAATAAATAAATCATTAGTGATACAAGTTTGTATCATGTCAATTGGTGGTTTATAATGGCTAAATAGCTGGGTTATTTTGCACTAACCTTTATTTTCTGTCGTATGCTTCACTGATCCACATCTCTGGAAATCAGAAAAGATACTCTTATTTTCCTAAAAAAAGATACTCTTATTCTCCGCCCTCTGAGTTTTCATAAGATTTAGTTGATCGAGCCTAGATATTCTTGCGTATACATAATTTCATCTACTTTTACCTATGTGTAACTTTCTTCAATGAGAGATCCAAGTTTGGTTATAGACTGAGTTTTCATTCATCAATTACACCTGAAGTTTTTCAAAGCCTTAAAGGGCCAAGCTTAGGGCGTCTATGATTCCAATGATTTCTCATAGAGAAAATAAGCCATACCTTATAGCCGAGCATGATTTTAACCAGTGTTGAATTATTTGACTTCAATATATTACATTGTTCATGATCTTGGTTTGTTGCTTCATGGACTATTTTCGAGTGGCCACAAGACAATCTTCAAGGCATATGGGAGATTCGAATACTGATCACCTACATAAAGATTTCCAAGGTAATTAAATTCCAAAACGAACTACGCCACCAACACAGAAAATTAACTTTATGTGATAAAAGAAATATTCTTTTAAAACCATGGTAAAGAGGAGGATCGTGATCTACATGTATAGAAAAACCTGAAACATATCTGATTCAAACTTGCATATATTTTTTCCGGTTCGGACTACAGAATTATCAATAGCACAACAAATCAAGTAGATTTAGTAATTTTGTTACTAGTAGAAATTTAAAACGAATTACAAAAACCATTCGTATCAATGTAGCGCTAGGTCTAGGGAAACACATATTTCTAAATTATAAGAGATCGGAATTGAGAAGAGTTAGAAATTACAAAGTTCAGAAAAAGGAACAGTACGTGTTGCCTTTTTTTTCCTCCACACCGTTCAGTCATGTATATACAATAGAGTTCTGTATTGCATTGTAAAAAAAATAGATGTAGCATATTCAAAAGAAATCTCACCTGCTATTACTTTGTCTTGGGGATGCCCGTCAGTGTGCATGGAGAACGTTTTAATTCCATGGATCCATCCATCTTACATGGATGAGAGATCCAAGTTCGGTTATAGACTGAAGTTTCATTCAATTACACCTGAACTTTTTCAAAGCCTTAAAGGGCCAAGCTTAGGGCGTCTATGATTCCAATGATTTCTCATAGAGAAAATAAGCCATACCTTATAGCCGAGCATGATTTTAACCGGTGTTGAATTATTTGACTTCAATATATTACTTGGTTCATGATCTTGGTTTGCTGCTTCATGGACTATTTTCGAGTGGCCTCAAGACAATCTTCAAGGCATATGGGAAATTCGAATACTGAACACCTAAATAAATATTTCCAAGGTAATTAAATTCCAAAATGAACTACGCCACCAAAACACAAAATTAACTTTATGTGATAAAATAAATATATATTATTTTAAAACCATGGTAAAGAGGAGGATCGTGATCTACATGTATAGAAAAACCTGAAACAAATCTGATTCAAACTTGCATATATTTTTAACGTTTCGGACTACAGAATTATCAATAGCACAACAAATCAAGTAGATTGTGGCGACCATTTAGTAATTTTGTTACTAGTAGAAATTTAAAACGAATTACAAAAACCATTCGTATCAATGTAGGGCTAGGTCTGGGGAAACACATATTTCTAAATTATAAGAGATCGGAATTGAGAAGCGTCAGAAATTACGAAGTTCAGAAAAAGGAACTGTACGTGTTGCCTTTTTTTTTCCTCCACACCGTTCAGTCATGTATATACAATAGAGTTCTGTATTGCATTGTAAAAAAATAGATGTATCATATTCAAAAGAAATCTCACCTGCTATTACTTTGTCTTGGACATGCCCGTCAGTGTGCATGGAGGACGTTTTAATTCCATGGATCCATCCATCTTGCATGGATGCATGATCGCATGCTATAGTCCGTCTGTGACTGTGCCTCAGATTAGCATCACCAGAGGAGAATCTTTGTATTCACTAATCCCGTTACATAACATGAGTAGATCAAACAGTATTGAAATACAGAGCAGGAAAGGGAAACGATCAAGCACTCAACCGGCCGTGCGGCAGTTCGGTCGGCGACCACATGGGCGTGGACGTGGTGCAGGATTAGACACAGCTTCTCCGTCCATCCACAATCTCAATCCCAACTACCTGTAAGGAAAGCAAAACGTGAGGAATCAAAATCGATCTAAAAGATCAATCAACGGAAAACAGGATTCAGCAACAATAGCCAAGGAAAAGGGAGCCCACGAACGTTGGCGGGATGTACCTTCCGATCAGACATCGAGAGGGTGCTGGATTAGGCGCACATAGAACGGTGGCCTATTTTCCTAACCTCGCTCGTCGAGGAGACGAACTACGGCCAGATGTACCTTCCGATCGGAGGAACCCGTGATCCATTAATGCCTGCACCAAGTTAGTGGAAGGGCGTAAGACTTGGATCATGGAGGCAGGCAGGAAGCAATGCAATGGTATGCTCCAGCGTTGAAGATGGCTCTTCCACGATAGGGCATAAAAACATCTGTTTTCATCGACTCTAGGATTCGTTGAAGACTGTACATTGTGGAGAAAAAGAAAAAGATAACGGTGATGGGACATGTATAATGGCAATGGTGGGTAATTTTTGACGTAAATCTAATTAAGTTTAATCTAATGGCTAGAAATTTTCTGTCTATCAATTAAATGGTTAGATGTTTCTGATTTTTGTGGGATTTTCTAGCGGTTTCTCTATTTTCTGGTGAGCCCGTAATTTACTTTTAATATATAATAGATATAACAAGGTAGTTGATCAATCTCAATAGATATGGGACTCATAGAATAAGTCAAGAACTCTCCAATCCCATTTTCATTAGTAGTACAATTAATAGTATCAAGTAACATAGGACCATCATCTAGAGCTTTATCATAAACATTTGCCAAGCAAAATTCTTTAGTACCATGCATTTCGACATCAGGCACAAACAAAGCATTATCATAAGATTTATCAAAGTAGCATGGATTATCATATATAACAGTAGCATAATCATTCTCACAAGTATTACTCATAGGTACTATTTCAAGAGAATCCACAGGAACATAACATTCAACCTCTTCCGGTAAGCATGGAGGACAATCAAATAGTGTAAGAGATAAAGAGTTACTCTCATTAGAAGGTTGGCATGGGTAGATAATCCATTCTTCCTCCTTTTGTTCATCACTCTCCTCTTCTTTTTCATCCAATGAGCATTCAGGTTCATTAATTTCCTCCTCTTTTTCATCCAATGAGCTTTCAGGTTCATCAATTCCTTCTTCCACAGGTTCCTCGCAAATTGTGAGTGCATTCTTGTGCATTAATGTGTCTCTCTTTATAATCAAGGATATAAGGATTCCTACTCGTAGCATTCTATGCAAGAATTAAGGATAGTAGAGACATAATCTTTAAGGCCCTTACAAACAACACAAGTTTCATAATTCTCAACCATGAAGGATTCTATCTCGGAGGCTCCCATAAATAAGACAAATTGTTCTACCTCTTCGAACCCATAATGAATATAGAAATTCCGATTATAGTTCTTAATAAAAAATTCCTCACTAAAGCCACATTGAAATTTAAGATGTTTAGTATCCTGTTGAGAGCAACAGTTTATATTATGGCGTTCAAGCAAGATTTTAGCAATTGTATTCAATTTTTCTATCATAGCACTCATTATTTTACCAGTTCTTGATTCTCTATAACAATTATAACATTCTATAAGCTCCAAGTAGGTTCTAGGTTCTCCCATAACAGCAGTTTTTAATTTTTCGATTTTTCAAATTTTTATGGATTTTTGGGTATATGAGGAAAGTAAAACAAAAACCGAAATAAACTAGACAAAAGTAAACTAAGCAAACTAATACTAGACAGAAATAAACTAAGCACAAATAAACTAGACAAAAGTAAACTATGCAAAACAAAACAAAACAAAACAGAGAGAGAGGTAGAGTGTACTCCCCAGGTGAACTTATGAGTAGAGCTATGCCTCCCCGGCAACGGCGCCAGAAAATAGTCTTGATGACCCACAAGTATAGGGGATCGCAACAGTCTTCGAGGGAAGTAAAACCCAAATTTATTGATTCGACACAAGGGGAGGTAAAGAATACTTATAAGCCTTAACAACTGAGTTGTCAATTCAGCTGCACCTGGAAAAGCACTAGCAACGAGAGGTGATGTGAAAGTAGCGGTGATATGAGAGCAATAGTAACAGATAACACAGCGACAGTAATAGTGATATGAGAGCAATGGCACCGGAAAACGAGTTGACATGTAGAACAAGTATATGATGATGAAAGATGGACCGGGGTTCCCAGCTATCTACACTAGTGGTAACTCTCCAATAACAAGTGTTGGGTGAACAAATTACAGTCGGGCAATTGATAGGATTGAAATAGCATTAAGACAGAATATCAAGATCATTAATCATGTAGGCATGTTTTCCAATAATAGTCGTACGTGCTCGCAATGAGAAACTTGCACAACATCTTTTGTCCTACCAGCCGGTGGCAGCCGGGCCTCAAGGGAAACTACTTGGATATTAAGGTACTCCTTTTAATAGAGCACCGGAGCAAAGCATTAACACTCCGTGAAAACATGTGTCCCTCACATCACCGCCATCCCCTCCGGTTGTCCCGATTTCTGTCACTTCGGGGCCTTTGGTTCCGGACAGTGAGATGTGCATACAACTTGTAGATACAATCTAAGCAATAGTATAAAGCTCAAATCTAAGATCATGCCACTCGGGCCCTAGTGACAAGCATTAAGCATAACAAGATTGCAGCAACAATAACTTCATAAACTTTGTAGATAGACAATCATAACGTAACAATCCATCGGATCCCGACAAACACAACACCGATTACATCGGATGAATCTCAATCATGTAAGGCAGCTCATGAGATCATTGTATTGAAGTACATGGGGGAGAGAATACCAACTAGCTACGGCTAGAACCCGTAGTCCATGGGGGAACTACTCACGGAGCATGATGGAGGCGATGGCGTTGATGGAGATGGCTTCCGGGGCACTTCCCCGTCCCGGCGAGGTGCCGGGACGAGACTTCGTCCCCCGGGTTGGAGTTTCGCGATGGTGGTGGTGCCCCTGGAGTCTTTCCGGAGTTTCGTCAAGAGTTACGGTGTTTTTAGGTCGAAAGGGATTTTATAGGCGAAGAGGCGGCGCGAGGGGGCACACTGGGGCGCCACACCACGAGCCGGCGCGGGCCCGGGCCAGGCCGCGCCGCCCTATGGTGTGGTGGCCCTCGGCCCCTCTCCGACTCTTCTTCGATGTTACTGGACGCTTCCGGGAAAAATAGGAGGTTTGGTCTTCGTTTCGTCGAATTCCGAGAATATTGCCCGAACAGCCTTTACGGAACCAAAAACAGCAGAAAACGAGGCGGCACCGTGGCATCTTGTTAATAGGTTAGTTCCGGAAAATGCATGAAATCATCATAAAGTGCAAGCAAAACATGTAAGTATTGTCATAAAACAAGCATGGAACGACAGAAATTATGGATACGTCGGGGACGTATCACACACCCCTTCCCCGCCGTAAACATGGTGGAGTATACTTACCATGGAGGGTGCCAGCCGGATTTCTCGTACAATATCAACATGGTAGGACCGGGACACCACTCTGGTAAGGACGGAGATGAGGGCAGCTGCTCTCATAGCAAAGATACGAGAGGAAGCCGCTCCACGCGATCGGCTCCGCCAAGACGGCAAGCGCTACATCACAGAGGGAGAGGTGAAAAACATAAGGTATCAACGACCTCTCTCTGATCACCTCCTCAACAAGTATGTGAGTCAGTATGACCAACGCCGGCGATTCAACGACGATGATGAAGAAGATCGTCTAGCTAGGGATGACAGGAGACGTCGTCGGCATGACCGTGATAAGGAGGAGCACGTGCGCCGTTCCAAGGAAAAGTGGGGGAGCGAGTCGACGAGGATAGGCACTGGGACTGTCCCTTCTTCAGACACTGCTGGGATTCAAGAATGAGCCGATTGCCCACAATCGGCAACTGCCCAGAATGCAACCAGAAGAAGAAGGAGACAGCCCACGTGTCCGTGTTCAAGCTCCTAGGGCCTCTCCCGCCACAAAGTAAACGCGCTGAGTCCCCTCGGTTGAAAGATCTCGAAGATTCAGAAGACGAGGGAGAAGAAGAAGACAGGTACCACCGGCCAAGGTGGTGCCCTGATGGACTCAGCCGTTCCCAGAAACGCAGGGTTCAGCGATTGCGCGGCCGGGAGGAAGCCGAGAGGTTATACTTGCATACATTGAGGAAGGCAAGGCCTGATCTGGCTGCGAAGATTCAGCGAGCCCTGGATGAAGAGGGTCGTCCACGGAAAATGGAGTGGCGCCCCAAGCAAAGGAAAGCCGATGATGAAACATCGGCTGGCACAAACATGGTGCTCGTTCTTCCGACGGAGCTTAGTGCTCCACGAGTACACGATGCACTCAAGGTGGACGACAGCAAGCGCACCAACATGATAAGGTCAGAGATTGGGCTGGTTTTATCTACCGGCCTGAACGAGTAGCAAGAGCACGTCAATAAACAAATGTGGCGAGGCTGATCCTTGTGATCGGCCCCAAAAATTTATGAAGGTGTTATCACCAGAATTTGACCAAGTCAGAGGTGGGCCGCGATCGAAGATGGGTGTGAAGAAATATATAGAAGAAGTATGTGGATCGGCCTTTTATACCAAGTTGGGCTTAATTGCCCGTGTATCTGTAACCTATTAGATCGTATTTTAGTTTAGAGATAGAGTCTTATTCATGCACGGTTTGGTGCACGCCCGCATTAGAGAGTCCGCTGGACTATAAATATGTACCTAGGGTTTATGGAATAAACAACAACTCACGTTCAACCCCAAAAACAAACCAATCTCGGCGCATCGCCAACTCCTTCATCTCGAGGGTTTCTATCGGGTAAGCGACATGCTGCCTAGATCGCATCTTGCGATCTAGGCAGCACAAGCCCCACGTTGTTCATGCGTTGCTCGTATCGAGCGTTTTTGATGGCGAGCAACGTAGTTATCATTAGATGTGTTAGGGTTAGCATTGTTCTTCGTTTAAGCATGCTTACGTAGTGCAACCCTTGCATATCTAGCCGTCCTCACGCCTATCTCAGGTGTGGGGCGGCACCCGCTTGATCATTATTTAGTAGATCTGATCCGTTACGATTGCTCCTTGTTCTACAAGGATTAGTTTAATATCCGCAATAGTTTGGCCTTACAATGGGGGGGAGGATCCAGTGGCACGTAGGGTGGCGTTCGCAAGTCCTAAACGGGATGTGCCTAGGATCAACTTCATGTTGGTTTTTGGCCTTGTTTAGGATCGGCTTACGAGCACCGTGCGTGGCCGCAAGGCCCAACCTGGAGTAGGATGATCCGGTTATGCGGTGAAAACCCTAAATCGTCGTAGATCTCATTAGCTTCATCTTGATCAAGCGGGACCACCAAGTATTCGTGCACCCCGTACGGATCATGGGTGGATCGGCTCTTTGAGCCGATTCACGGGATAACCCGAGAGCCGATCGAGGCTCGTATTTAACGTTTACATGTATGCCCTGCAGGAAACTAAGCGAGGCAACCTCATCACCTTCCCGACCAGGTATAGGTCAGGTGGCACGCCCTTGCACTTCGCAACGCCGCGTGTGACCGGAAGAGCATTGCGGGCCGTCGCTCGGAGGGTCTCGGCCAGCCGCAGCTCTAGGCTCCCCCGGCTCTACGGTGTTGACAAGGCCGCTGCCCGCCGGTGGGTTTTGGCAGTCAACACATTCTGGCACGCCCGGTGGGACAATCGTCTACATCAACCACATCGCCATCTACATCTGAGATGGCGGACAGCACGCCAGTCACCTACGAGGATCTGCCTGACGACCTCAAGAAGCAATACAACGAGGTCAAGGCTACCCTCGAAGCCGACCTCATCGGCTCGTATCACAGGACCCGTCCGCATGGCGTCACGCGGAAAGATTTCTCACCGGAAGGCGCACTCGACGAAGTGGACCTATCTGTCCCGTCAGAAGAACGTACCAGGGCCGTACGCCACGAGATTGGTGGCATGGTGGCTCACTCGTTGCGCCTCCATTCCGAGAGCCTGGTGAATACTTTGGAGCATGTCGCCGTTCGGATGATCAGGGAGGTCATGAAGAATCCGCACTCTTTGTTGGAGTCAGCTCTCAGGACCTACCAAGGGAAAGTATCACTCCAGCCCCGCTTGCCGTTGTCGCGCACATCGGCGACGCCAGGAACGCATAATTCACCTGCGCGTGCCGTTGACAGGATTAACGGTACTCACCCCTGGAGGTGCCAACCAGGACATCCATTCAACATCAACATGATAGAACTGGGGCACCCCTTGATGAAGATAAAGGCGAGGGCAACTGCTCTTATGGCAAAGACAAGGAAGAGGCTGTTCCATGTGATCGGCCCCGACACCGCCAAAACATCCTGGTGATGATCAAGGTAGAAGCCGATGCTAGTAATCGGCCCGCTGTATCCGTATCGCCCGCTCTCCCAGTATGCGGAGTCGACCTTACGGGTGACGGGAAGCTGGGGTACGGGTTCACATCAGCTGATGAGCTAGAGGAAGTTGACATCGGTCCTGGGGATAAGCCTCGACCTACTTTTATCAGCAAGAAGTTAGATCCGCAGCTCAGAGGACAGATGATAGCCCTGTTGAAGGAATACCCGGATTGCTTTGCATGGGATTACACAGAGATGCCTGGTTTGGACAGGAGCATCATTGAGCATCGCCTCCCCCTGAAGAAAGGATTTCGGCCGTTCCAACAACGAGCACGTCGATGAGGGCCGAGATTCTCGGAAGAAGTCAAGAAGGAGATTGAGAAAATGTTGGCCGCCGGATTCATCGGGCCATGCAGGTATGCTGAGTGGATCTCCGAGTATAGTTCCGGTGGAGAAGAAAGACGGCCGATGGCGCGTGGCCATCGATTTCCGAGATCTTAACGAGCTACCCCAAAGGACGAATATCCGATGCCCGTGGCGGAAACATTGATAAACGCCGCTGCTGGCCACAAGGTGTTGAGCTTCATGGATGGCAACGCCGGTTATAATCAGATTTTCATGGCTCCGGAAGACATACACAAGACCGCATTCAGAGTACCAGGGGCAGTAGGCTTGTTCGAATACGTGGTCATGACCTTCGGGCTGAAGAATGCTGGGGCAACGTACCAGCGAGCCATGAATTATATATTTCATGATCTGATCGGCAAGTTGGTGGAAATCTATATCGACGACGTGGTGGTCAAATCGGTATCCATGGAGGGGCACTTGGACGATCTACGGCGCGTCCTAGAACGGACTCGGAAATTCGGGCTGAGGATGAATCCGAAGAAGTGTGCTTTTGGCGTGACGGCTGGTCAATTCCTAGGTTTTCTGGTTCATGAACGAGGAATTGAGATCGGCCTGAAAAGTCAGGAGGCGGTGCGTACCATGCAGCCGCCGACCACGAAAAAGGAGCTTCAACGCCTCATCGGCAAGATCAATTTCGTCCGGCGGTTCATCTCTAATCTGTCGGGACGAATCGAGCCGTTCATGGCGCCTGGTGAAGACCAAGTCCGACGACGAGTTTCACCGGGGGCGGAACGACAACAGGCGTTTGATGAAATAAAGCGATATCTGACAACGCCGCCTGTGCTAGTTCCGCCCCAGCAAGACAGGCCATTCTA
Organism: Lolium rigidum; assembly: GCF_022539505.1. Lineage (NCBI taxonomy): Eukaryota > Viridiplantae > Streptophyta > Magnoliopsida > Poales > Poaceae > Lolium > Lolium rigidum. The sequence continues at coordinate 141,443,213 of NC_061512.1, forward strand.
CATCTACCTGTCAGTAGCTGATACGTCCATCGCTTCGGTAGTGGTGCAACTCTACGACGGCGTTGAGAGAGTCGTTTTCTACCTCAGCAGGAGGATGCTGGACGCGGAGACAAGATACCCTGAGGTCGAGAAACTTTGCCTCTGTTTATTCTTCACCTGCACCAAGCTCCATCACATCCTTCTGACGGCGGAGATCATCGTCATTTGTAAATCAGACGTCGTCAAACACATGTTGTCGGCCCCTGTTTTGAAAGGCCGACTCGGTAAATGGATGCTTGCGCTCGTCGAGTTTGATCTCCGGGCACCAGCCTGCGGAAGCAGTTAAGGGCCAAGCGTTAGCCGATCTCATCGCTGAACGGATCAGCACCAATATAGCCGCACTATCCATTCGTGCATGGGCTATGTTCTTCGATGGATCGGTTTGTGACGGTGGTTGCGGCATCGGCATTTTACTCGTATCACCTCGGGGGGCAGAATACTCCTTCTCCATCAGATTATCTACCCCTTGCACCAATAACGTGGCAGAATATGAGGCAATACGTAAAGGAATGGAATTGTTATTGGAAGCTGGAGCTGAAGCTGTAGAGCTCTTCGGGGACTCAAAGTTGGTGATTAACCAGCTCACGGAGGAATATAGTTGCGAAAGTGAATCGCTGTTCCCATATTGGGTGGAATGCCGTGAGTTGATGACACAGCTTCCGGTACATTAACTTCAATTGGATCCCAAGGTCCCGGAATACCGATGCCAACAACCTCGCACAAATGGCGTCGGGCTACATAGACATAGCCGACGGAGAGAAGTTCAGATACAATTCCTGGAGCAGAATGATTGGAGAGCCGAGATCTTCGATTATTTGAAAGATTCGGCTCGGGGGGCACCTAAACGGGTGAGATACAGAGCCATGAAGTATGTCCTTATAGGAGACGATATGTTCTACAGGACATTAGAAGGGTTGTTACTCAAGTGCCTAGGACCGACTGAGTCAAATCGGCTCTTACATGAGGTGCATGAAGGCGCTCGTGGAACACATCGATCGGCTCATAAGATGAAGTGGTTGATCAGGCGATCAGGGTTTTATTGGCCCACTATGCTTGAAGATTGCTTCAGTTATTACAGGGGGTGCCAAGCATGTCAGATGTTCGGAAAAATTCAGATGGTGCCGAGCATCGGCGATGAACCCCATCATCAAACCTTGGCCGTTTCGGGGTGGGGCATGGATATGATCGGCAAAATCCATCCGGCATCGGGTAAAAAACATGAATGGATTTTGGTTATCACGGATTACTTCACCAAGTGGGTGGAGGCCGTCCCTATGAAAAAAGTAACATCGAGAGGACGTGATCAAGTTTGTGAAAGAACACGTCATTCATAGGTTTGGAATCCCCGGACTATCACGACCGATGGAGGTTCGGTCTTCACTTCTAAGGAATTCAGGAAGTTCTGTGATGATGTCGGGATTAAACTGATCCGATCATCCCCCTACTATGCTCAAGCTAACGGACAGGCCGAGGCGTCCAATCAAAGCCTGATCAAGCTGATCAAGAGGAAAATTGACGAGAACCCTCGGGATTGGCACGAGAAGCTATCAGAAGCGTTATGGGCCTACCGCATGTCGTGTCATGGAGCTATAAAGACCTCGCCGTACCAGCTTGTATATGGACAGGAGGCCGTATTGCCCCGGGAAATTACGGCTGGATCAAGACGCGTCACGTTTCGGAATGATCTGACAGCTGAAGAATATGCAGCTTTAATGAGCGACACTATTGAGGACGCAACAGAACTCAGGCTTTGGTCGTTGGAGAAGATTAAGGAAAACAAAGCCAGGGTGGCTCGTGCTTACAACAAAAAGGTTAGACCAAAGGAGTTCCAAGTTGGTGATCTTGTGTGGGAAGCTGTGTTGCCATTGGGAACCAGGGATAAGGCATATGGCAAATGGTCTCCTAATTGGCACGGCCCGTACAAAGTGGTCCAGGCCTTGAAGGGTAATGCGTACATGCTGGAGGAATTGAGCGGCGAAAAGTTCCCCGTGGCCGTTAATGGTCAACACCTCAAGAAATATTTCCCAAGCATGTGGGATGATGGACAGTAAGATGTGGGGGCCGATTTCAGAATCGGCCAGTAAAAAAAAAATATATACATCAGAGCCGATGCACAGGCATCGACTTGAGAAAACATATGGAGATTAACAGCTTGCAAGTACAGCCGATGCACGGGCATCGACTTCAGAAAACAGAGCCGGTACGCTGATATCGACTTTAGCAAAACTAGCACAGTGGCCCGCGCATTGCACGGGCAACATCTTTAATTTTTTTTGAAAACTTATTAATAGTTTTTTGTTGTCCTCTAGATGTTAAATATTGAGGTTCACTTAACAAAATTAATTCATTTCCATCAGTATTTGAGTACCTCGAGATTATTAGAATACATAGGTAGAATCGCAGATTTCTAGATTTTATGTTTAAAATTATATTTCAAATAAAAAAATCAGCGTACGCCATATTGTATAAAAAAATCGGGTGTCTCATAATTCTGACAAACACATATAATCCATGAAGAATATTGATGTATTTTCCATGTCTTGGGCCCATTAAATTCATCATGTATTCTCTGAAAGCGTTGGGCGCGTGATGATACTCCATATATTAGCTAACATTATTCTGATCAGAACATTACAAATCAAAATTTAAAGGTCAATTTTCCTAAAAAGTAGGTATTTAAGCAGCATATTTTTGAAAAAATATGTGCAGGCAACTTCTGCATTGTCGCGTCACTTTAAACCAAAGACTGAGATAGATGGATTCATTGACTTGGCAATAGTCACTTGAAACCACCATGTCACCTAGAAACGCCACCTCCTTTCTAAATGGTACCAGGCAACAGATCACAGGTAGCTAGTACGGTGGAAACTTTACATTGATTTTGGGCGTCTACCTTCCTCATTCCTCCATCCCTTCCGTGTGTTCCTCGCACCCACTCTATATCACTTTTGAACATGTGATTCTCTCAATCTCTGTATAGTTGCAATAAGATCACATAGCTTGATGATGTATTGATGTGTACTAATAGATCAGTGGAATTTCACACAAAAAAGGAAGAATCACACAGTACAAATAGTTGATCATCACCATCAATGGAACAATGACAGAGTTCGATTAAAGTAAACACCAAGGTAAAAAAATTACCTAGAAGTGCATCAGTAGTTCACCCACGTAGCAACCTTTTCTTGTTTTGTTTCATGTGTGATGCTCTCTCTGTTTTTGGTATAACGTGGCATAGAATAAATATGGTGATTCTATTAATTTAATTGCCTTTTCTGCCAGCTGTACCAAAGAAGAAATTCATAACTCTGTTATATATTGTTGCTACTGCTACTACCACTGCTGATGTATGTGTTTCTGCTCAAACGGAATTTCTAGCCAATTTTCCAAACTATAACTTGAAAAGTTTACAGTGCTCAAGTCTAGACCATTTCTAATCCGGCTGCCTATTTAGTACAGTGCTCAATTGAGTTTTCCTTAAATCTTTGTCCACCGAAGCTTAGCTATTTTACCTTAGGGTAGTTTTTACTTTTTGTCATAGTTGTCGATAAGTAACTTATTTCAAGACCTGGATCTAATGGTGGGATCATAGAACGATTTTATATCATCCATAAACTTTGTTTCTCTAACCGGAGACAGTCAGCTTAAGGCTTCGAGAGAAATTTGATAAAGAAAATAACCCATACCTTGTCATGGGATGTTTTTTGTAAACCGGTGTTATGTCAATATATGGTGAATTACTTTATCATACTGACGTTTGAATTTGTAACATTGTTATCTAATAAATAAATCATTAGTGATACAAGTTTGTATCATGTCAATTGGTGGTTTATAATGGCTAAATAGCTGGGTTATTTTGCACTAACCTTTATTTTCTGTCGTATGCTTCACTGATCCACATCTCTGGAAATCAGAAAAGATACTCTTATTTTCCTAAAAAAAGATACTCTTATTCTCCGCCCTCTGAGTTTTCATAAGATTTAGTTGATCGAGCCTAGATATTCTTGCGTATACATAATTTCATCTACTTTTACCTATGTGTAACTTTCTTCAATGAGAGATCCAAGTTTGGTTATAGACTGAGTTTTCATTCATCAATTACACCTGAAGTTTTTCAAAGCCTTAAAGGGCCAAGCTTAGGGCGTCTATGATTCCAATGATTTCTCATAGAGAAAATAAGCCATACCTTATAGCCGAGCATGATTTTAACCAGTGTTGAATTATTTGACTTCAATATATTACATTGTTCATGATCTTGGTTTGTTGCTTCATGGACTATTTTCGAGTGGCCACAAGACAATCTTCAAGGCATATGGGAGATTCGAATACTGATCACCTACATAAAGATTTCCAAGGTAATTAAATTCCAAAACGAACTACGCCACCAACACAGAAAATTAACTTTATGTGATAAAAGAAATATTCTTTTAAAACCATGGTAAAGAGGAGGATCGTGATCTACATGTATAGAAAAACCTGAAACATATCTGATTCAAACTTGCATATATTTTTTCCGGTTCGGACTACAGAATTATCAATAGCACAACAAATCAAGTAGATTTAGTAATTTTGTTACTAGTAGAAATTTAAAACGAATTACAAAAACCATTCGTATCAATGTAGCGCTAGGTCTAGGGAAACACATATTTCTAAATTATAAGAGATCGGAATTGAGAAGAGTTAGAAATTACAAAGTTCAGAAAAAGGAACAGTACGTGTTGCCTTTTTTTTCCTCCACACCGTTCAGTCATGTATATACAATAGAGTTCTGTATTGCATTGTAAAAAAAATAGATGTAGCATATTCAAAAGAAATCTCACCTGCTATTACTTTGTCTTGGGGATGCCCGTCAGTGTGCATGGAGAACGTTTTAATTCCATGGATCCATCCATCTTACATGGATGAGAGATCCAAGTTCGGTTATAGACTGAAGTTTCATTCAATTACACCTGAACTTTTTCAAAGCCTTAAAGGGCCAAGCTTAGGGCGTCTATGATTCCAATGATTTCTCATAGAGAAAATAAGCCATACCTTATAGCCGAGCATGATTTTAACCGGTGTTGAATTATTTGACTTCAATATATTACTTGGTTCATGATCTTGGTTTGCTGCTTCATGGACTATTTTCGAGTGGCCTCAAGACAATCTTCAAGGCATATGGGAAATTCGAATACTGAACACCTAAATAAATATTTCCAAGGTAATTAAATTCCAAAATGAACTACGCCACCAAAACACAAAATTAACTTTATGTGATAAAATAAATATATATTATTTTAAAACCATGGTAAAGAGGAGGATCGTGATCTACATGTATAGAAAAACCTGAAACAAATCTGATTCAAACTTGCATATATTTTTAACGTTTCGGACTACAGAATTATCAATAGCACAACAAATCAAGTAGATTGTGGCGACCATTTAGTAATTTTGTTACTAGTAGAAATTTAAAACGAATTACAAAAACCATTCGTATCAATGTAGGGCTAGGTCTGGGGAAACACATATTTCTAAATTATAAGAGATCGGAATTGAGAAGCGTCAGAAATTACGAAGTTCAGAAAAAGGAACTGTACGTGTTGCCTTTTTTTTTCCTCCACACCGTTCAGTCATGTATATACAATAGAGTTCTGTATTGCATTGTAAAAAAATAGATGTATCATATTCAAAAGAAATCTCACCTGCTATTACTTTGTCTTGGACATGCCCGTCAGTGTGCATGGAGGACGTTTTAATTCCATGGATCCATCCATCTTGCATGGATGCATGATCACATGCTATAGTCCGTCTGTGACTGTGCCTCAGATTAGCATCACCAGAGGAGAATCTTTGTATTCACTAATCCCGTTACATAACATGAGTAGATCAAACAGTATTGAAATACAGAGCAGGAAAGGGAAACGATCAAGCACTCAACCGGCCGTGCGGCAGTTCGGTCGGCGACCACATGGGCGTGGACGTGGTGCAGGATTAGACACAGCTTCTCCGTCCATCCACAATCTCAATCCCAACTACCTGTAAGGAAAGCAAAACGTGAGGAATCAAAATCGATCTAAAAGATCAATCAACGGAAAACAGGATTCAGCAACAATAGCCAAGGAAAAGGGAGCCCACGAACGTTGGCGGGATGTACCTTCCGATCAGACATCGAGAGGGTGCTGGATTAGGCGCACATAGAACGGTGGCCTATTTTCCTAACCTCGCTCGTCGAGGAGACGAACTACGGCCAGATGTACCTTCCGATCGGAGGAACCCGTGATCCATTAATGCCTGCACCAAGTTAGTGGAAGGGCGTAAGACTTGGATCATGGAGGCAGGCAGGAAGCAATGCAATGGTATGCTCCAGCGTTGAAGATGGCTCTTCCACGATAGGGCATAAAAACATCTGTTTTCATCGACTCTAGGATTCGTTGAAGACTGTACATTGTGGAGAAAAAGAAAAAGATAACGGTGATGGGACATGTATAATGGCAATGGTGGGTAATTTTTGACGTAAATCTAATTAAGTTTAATCTAATGGCTAGAAATTTTCTGTCTATCAATTAAATGGTTAGATGTTTCTGATTTTTGTGGGATTTTCTAGCGGTTTCTCTATTTTCTGGTGAGCCCGTAATTTACTTTTAATATATAATAGATAAGTTTATACACAGCTTGGCCTCAGACAGCAAGATGAGCCGATATTTTGCCATCGGCTCCCTGTACGACAACTCCATTCGGCAGTCGACAAGGGGGAAATTAGTTGAGGGGATTCCTTACAAAGAAAGAGCCGATTGCTTGGGAAGGGAGAACAAAAGAAGGGTCTATTGACCAATCTACTATTGCTAGGCCTATATTAGTAGATCTTAATCTATGGGCCGTCGCTTCCTTCGTCGTCGTCCTCGGAACTCTCATCGGCACTACTGCCGATGGGTTCCTCGTCGCTGCTTCCGTAACCCTCTACGGGAGCTTCGTCTTCGTCTTCATCGTCGCTGCTGTCGTCGTCCCACCACATGCGGAGACGCTTCGCTGGCGGATAACCCTCGAGTGAGTCATCGTCATCGTCGTCTTCCTCTTCCTCTTCCTCAGAGGTGGGGCAGCCGTCCCAGGGGAACTGGTCGTCCTCGCTCTCCGACTCCAGTTCCCCGACGGCGAGGAACTGAAGATCTCCGTCCCCGCTGGTCGGGGACTCGGTCGTCTTCGGACCGGACGAGAGGAGGCATGGTCTTCCGGGTCCCATGCTTCTGGGGCGCGGATGTCCGGTGGCGTCTCGCGGGAGGAGGAAGACCCGTAGGAAAGCTCGGAGGAAGAGTCGTGGAAGACCGACGAGGAGGAAGAAGAAGAGGAAGACATGGCTGTGGGAGTTTGGGGGTTTTTGGGTGCCGATGGCCAGAACAGAGCAGGATGGTGAAATGGCGAATTGCTCAGAGCGGTTAAATAAAGAGGACCACGGTGAACAAATTCAATGCCACAGCAGTTTTCGAGGAGGCAGTACTCAAAGACAACGGTCAAATTGTGCGGAGCAATGGTTCTGCTCTGCCATGACATGACCCGACGAAAAATGCTGCAATGGTTCTGCTCTGCCATGACATGACCCGACGAAAGAAAAACGTAATGATTTTGGAAATATCATTTCCAAAACCAGGGGGGCATGTGTTATCACCGAGAATTTGACCAAGTCAGAGGTGGGCCGCGATCGAAGATGGGTGTGAAGAAATATATAGAAGAAGTATGTGGATCGGCCTTTTATACCAAGTTGGGCTTAATTGCCCGTGTATCTGTAACCTATTAGATCGTATTTTAGTTTAGAGATAGAGTCTTATTCATGCACGGTTTGGTGCACGCCCGCATTAGAGAGTCCGCTGGACTATAAATATGTACCTAGGGTTTATGGAATAAACAACAACTCACGTTCAACCCCAAAAACAAACCAATCTCGGCGCATCGCCAACTCCTTCATCTCGAGGGTTTCTATCAGGTAAGCGACATGCTGCCTAGATCGCATCTTCCGATCTAGGCAGCACAAGCCCCACGTTGTTCATGCGTTGCTCGTACTGAAGCGTTTTTGATGGCGCGCAACGTAGTTATCATTAGATGTGTTAGGGTTAGCATTGTTCTTCGTTTAAGCATGCTTACGTAGTGCAACCCTTGCATATCTAGCCGTCCTCACGCCTATCTCAGGTGTGGGGGCGGCACCCGCTTGATCATTATTTAGTAGATCTGATCCGTTACGATTGCTCCTTGTTCTACAAGGATTAGTTTAATATCTGCAATAGTTTGGCCTTACAATGGGGGGAGGATCCGGTGGCACGTAGGGTGGCGTTCGCAAGTCCTAAACGGGATGTTCCTAGGATCAACTTCATGTTGGTTTTTTGGCCTTGTTTAGGATCGGCTTACGAGCACCGTGCGTGGCCGCAAGGCCCAACCTGGAGTAGGATGATCCGGTTATGCGGTGAAAACCCTAAATCGTCGTAGATCTCATTAGCTTCATCTTGATCAAGCAGGACCACCAAGTATTCGTGCACCCCGTACGGATCATGGGTGGATCGGCTCTTTGAGCCGATTCACGGGATAACTCGAGAGCCGATCGAGGCTCGTATTTAACGTTTACATGTATGCCCTGCAGGCAACTAAGCGAGGCAACCTCATCACCTTCCCGACCAGGTATAGGTCAGGTGGCACGCCCTTGCACTTCGCAGCGCCGCGTGTGACCAGAAGAGCATTGCGGGCCGTCGCTCGGAGGGGTCTCAGCCAGCCGCAGCTCTAGGCTCCCCCCGGCTCTACAGTGTTGACAAGGCCGCTGCCCGCCGGTGGGTTTTGGCAGTCAACAGAAGGGACCTCACAAGACCTTCACCGAGCAAGCAACGTGGAGGCCGATTCCAGCAATCGGCCAAAATTATCCTCACCATCCATTCTGCCTGGGTTCAACAGAGCCGATACCATCAATTCTCTTGACAGAATCGGCTGGGGGGGCACCCAGGTGGATAAAACACAAGGATATGCAGTAGAAGTGTCTCATTCTTTGGTGATGAGTATTAAAGTATGGGGGCCGATGCATAAATCGGCCGTAAAAATTCAAAAAATTCGAAATTTTTTGAGCACTGCCGATGCAGCATACATCGACTTAAGGATATACAAGCCGATGCAGAGGTGTAACTATCAGAGGATCAATGGAGCAGGAAGTGGACCACGAAGAGCGGCTGTGATGGGATAACTCCTCAATGGAGTGGTTCAATGGTCCAATGGCTCGGATCCTCTCTTCAAGAGCAATGCCAAGAGCAGCCTGGACGTGCAGATCAGGTCAAGGATGGATTGCCTCAGATCCACCGAAGGAAGGGAGCCGACCTAATCAACAAGGCGCAAGGAGTAGACTGAAAAGCTCGGGGGCAGCTCACCCCGAAGGTTCTGCTGCTTCGGGGAGCCGATTTTGTTGGAATCGGCTGGCTCTGCATTGTGGCGTGAGGTCAATGGCGACCTGATTGGCTATTTCGCTACATTTCTCGCCTTGACTAAGGCTCGGAGGGCCACTAACTTGGGAGGTGCTCTATTTTTGAGAGCCGATTGGAGTTACCTCGGCTGTCACTGCATCATGATCTTCTCAGGGAGGAACTAGGAAGGAAAAGCCGTCGTCTTGTACGAGGTTTGGACCGTGCTGGTGCTGCAAGAAAAGGAAGGAGACTGGTTTCTCAAATTAGCCGATGAATAGTCATCGGCTGTGGGACTGCGAAATACCACGGTCAAGAAAAAATAATAATCCGATTCGTTGCTATCGGTCTTGGTGTGGCAAGCGGAAGGATGGGAATTGGATTAATGGAAGGAGAAATTGAAAGAACAATTCTCATTAATTCAAAGGAGCGGCTTTACAAGAAGAGCCGATGGCTCTCAAAAGAGGGATCTGGTGCCTAGTGCACTGCTACTGCTGGTCCTACTCTACTAGTTGTCGCTGTCCTCATCATCGCCGTCGTCGAGGTCGTCAGCGCTGCTCCCAGGGAGCTCCTCGTCGCTGCTGCCCCAGCCGTCGGCTGGAGCTTCCTCCTCCTCCTCGTCATCATCATCATCCTCGCTATCCGCCCAGCTGCGGAAGCGCTTCGTTGGAGGATATCCAGCGGAGGAGGAGGAATCATCTTCCTCCTCCTCATCTTCTTCTTCCTCGTCGTCATCGTCGTCCTCGCTGTCCGCCCACATGCGGGAGCGCTTCTTCGGCGGAAGCCTGGCGGAGGGGGAGGCCTTGGTCCTCTCCGCTTCTCCTTCTTTCTTCTCCTTGTCAGAGGAGATGGGGTTCGCCCCGGAGCGGGGATCGTCCTCTTCCTTGTTCTTCGGCGACGAGTGGAGAGAGAGGCTTGAAGCGGAGGAGGAAGAGGAAGACATGGCTGCAGGGGGAGAGGGTTTTTTGGTTTGGTGAACAGAGCAGAGCAAGGGGATGGAGTGGTGAACCGTTTGGCAAAGATAAATAAAGAGAGTGTAGTGGAGATTTAATGCCATGACGGTTCTCGAGGGCGTGATGCCGAAATTGTCAATTCATACGAGAGAAGCCCGGGAGGCGAGGCGTAATGATGGAAGATTCTGCGGCGGTTCCGCTCGCCACGACATGACCCGAAGAAAGAAGAGCATAATGATTTTGGAAATGTCATTTCCAAAACCAGGGGGCATGTGTTATCACCGGAATTTGACCGAGTCGGAGGTGGGCCGCGATCAAGATGGACTTGAAGATATATACATGGAAGAAATACGTGAATCGGCCTTTTATACCAAGTTGGGCTTAATTGCCCGTGTATCTGTAATATATTAGATCGCATCTTAGTTTAGAAGTTAGAATCTTACCCGTGCACGGTTTAGTGCACGCCCACATTAGAAAGTCCCCTGGACTATAAATATGTATCTAGGGTTTATGGAATAAACAACAACCAACGTTCAACAAAAACAAATCTCGGCGCATCGCCAACTCCTTCGTCTCGAGGGTTTCTCTGGTAAGCACCATGCTGCCTAGATCGCATCTTGCGATCTAGGCAGCACAAGCCTGCCCACGTTGTTCATGCGTTGCTCGTGCTTGAAGCCTTTTTGATGGCGAGCAACGTAGTTATCTTAGATGTGTTAGGGTTAGCATTGTTCTTCGAATTACATGCTTTCGTTATGCGACCCTTGCACATCCGGCCGCCCTTACACCTATCTTAGGTGTAGGGGCGGCACCCGCTTGATCATAGTTTAGTAGATCTGATCCGTTACGGTTGCTCCTTGTTTCATCAAGGATTAGTTTAACATCCGCAATAGTTAGGCCTTACAAAGGGTTGGAGGATCCAGCGGCGTGTAGGGTGACGTTTGCTAGCCCTAGAAAGGATGTTCCGGGGATCAACCTCGTGTTGGTTTTTAGGCCCTGTCTAGGATCGGCTTACGGTCACCGTGCGCGAGCGCGAGGCCCAATCGTGAGTAGGATGATCCGATTATGCGGTGAAAACCCTAAATCGTCGTAGATCTCATTAGCTTCATCTTGATCAAGCAGGACCACCATATATTCGGACACCTTGCCCGAATCATGGGTGGATCGGCTCTTTGAGCCGATTCACGGGATAACTCGAGAGCCGATCGAGGCTCGTATTTAATGTTTACGTGTATGCCATGCAGGAAACTAGGCGAGGCATCATCCACACCTTCCCGACCAGGTATAGGTCAGGTGGCACGCCCTTGCGATAGCATCGGACGTGCGACCGGGAGGCTTTGCGGGCCGTCGCTGCGAGGGACCAGGGCCGGCCGCAGCCCTAGTTGTTCCCGGCTCTCTTGTGTTGCCCGTCTCGCCCGCTAGGGGGTTTCGACGTCAACACATACTTAATGCAATTGTACTGTTGTTAGCAACTTAATACTGGAGGGTTCGGATGATAACCTCGAAGGTGGACTTTTTAGGCATAGATGCAGTTGGATGGCGGTCTATGTACTTTGTCGTAATGCCCAATTAAATCTCACTATATTTATCATGACATGTATGTGCATTGCTATGCCCTCTCTATTTGTCAATTGCCCGACTGTAATTTGTTCACCCAACATGCTTTTATCTTATGGGAGAGACACCTCTAGTGAACTGTGGACCCCGGTCCATTGTTTTATACTGAAATACAAATCTGCTGCAATACTTGTTCTTTACTGTTTTCTTGCAAACAATCATCTTCCACACAATACGGTTAATCCTTTGTTACAGCAAGCCGGTGAGATTGACAACCTCACTGTTTCGTTGGGGCAAAGTACTTTGGTTGTGTTGTGCAGGTTCCACGTTGGCGCCGGAATCCCTGGTGTTGCGCCGCACTACATCCCGCCGCCATCAACCTTCAACGTGCTTCTTGGCTCGTCCTGGTTCGATAAACCTTGGTTCTTTCTGAGGGAAAACATGCTGTTGTGCGCATCATACCTTCCTCTTGGGGTGCCCAATGAACGTGTGAATTAAACGCCATCAGCTGTCCGGGCCGGGCTGCCCATGCCCAGCTGTACTCAAGAGATTGAGCAAGCTCATATTGAAGGTCAAGGCGGGGACCCAAACGATCAAGTTGATCAAGTGATACCTCCAAGGCGTAGAAGAACCAAGGAGGAGATCGAGGCCCGTCGTCTTGCAAGAAGAGATATGAACCTTGAAATTCTTGAACACACTCATGAGAAGGTCCTAAGTGATGTAAGAGGAAGAGTTTCCACAAGAAGGAAATTGGCTAACTTTAGCAATCATCATGCTTATATCTCCTTAGTGGAACCAAAGAAAGTATTTGAAGCTCTTGAAAATCCGGATTGGTTGGAAGCTATGCATGATGAACTCAACAACTTCAAGCGCAACAAAGTATGGACTTCAATAGAGAAGCCAAAGGGGCGCCGCAATGTTATAGGCACTAAATGGATAATCAAGAACAAGCAATATGAGTTTGGAATTGTTGTGAGGAACAAGGCAAGATTGGTAGCTCAAGGTTTCTCTCAAATTGAAGGAATTGACTTTGGAGAAACCTATGCTCTCGTGGCTTGCCTTGAGTTCATCCGTATCCTTCTTGCATATGCATCACATCATAATTTTAAGTTACAACAAATGGATGTGAAAAGTGCATTTCTTAAAGGTCCTTTGCATGAAGAGGTTTATGTTAAGCAATCCCCAGGGTTTGAGGATCCCGACTTTCCTAACCACGTCTATAAGCTTGATAAAGCACTTTATGGTCTTAAACAAACTCCTAGAGCTTGGTACGAGCACCTTAAAGAATTGTTGATAGACCGTGGGTTTGATGTTGGGCTAATCGATCCCACTCTTTTTACTAAGAGGGTCAATGGCGAGCTTTTCGTTTGCCAATTTTGGCTCTACTAACAAAGCTTTCAATGATGAATTTTCAAAGCTTATGACTGATAGGTTTGAGATGCCTATGATGGGAGAGATGAGGTTCTTTCTTGGTTTTAAGATCAAGCAATTGAGAGAAGGGACTTTCGTCAATCAAGCAAAATATCTCCAATACATGCTCAAGAGGTTCAAGGTGACGGAAATGAAGGGTGTAGCCACTCCAATGGTTACCAAATGTCATCTTGCACTAGATACCAATGGTAAAGAGGTGGATCAAAAGGTATATCGCTCCATGATTGGATCCTTGCTTTACCTTTGTGCATCTAGACCGGACATAGTGTTGAGTGTTGGTTGTGTGTGCAAGGTATCAAGCTTCTCCTAAGGAGAGCCACATGATGGATCTCAAGAGAATCTTTCGATATTTGGTTGATACCCCAAGATATGGTATTTGGTATCCTAAATACTCAATTTTTTATCTCAATGGGTACACCGATGCGGATTGGGCGGGAGACAAGGATGATAGGAAATCAACCTCCAAGGCTTGCCAATTCCTTGGTAGGTCCTTGGTGTGTTGGTCCTCTAAGAAGCAAAATTGTATATCTGTCTCCACCACCGAAGCCAAATCTGTTGTCGCTGCAAGTGGATGCACTCAATTGTTATGGATGAGGCAAACTTTAAAGGAATACGGTGCCACTTGTGACAAAGTGCCTCTATTATGTGACAATGAAAGAGCCATCAAGATTGCTTATAATCCGGTGCAACATTCAAGAACGAAGCATATTGAGATCCAGAATCATTTTATTAGGATCATGTTGCCCGTGGTGATATTGAGCTATGCTATGTTCCAACCAAAGATCAACTTGCCGATATATTCACGAAGCCTCTTGATGAAGCAAGGTTTTGCTATTTGAGGAATGACCTAAATATCATTGATTCGAGGAGTATAGCTGTAACATCCCAGGATTTGGGGTTACAAAAATAGAGGAAACAGATGTGTGCATTGCATTCATGCATAGAAAATCCGGGGAAATTTCGCGCTTTCAAATAAAACATGTCAGAGTAACTAAAGTTTCACTTGACCTGATGGAATTGAAGTAGCTCATCAAGTCAAGTGCTATAAACCTCAATGTGACCTTTGCTAAAACCTTATTTTGGGTAGAGATGATTTGATCTAAAGGGTTAGATCAAATCGAACTAAAACAAACACAATAACATATTAATCAAGGATCAACTACTTGCTCTGATCAAAGATCATAACATGGTATTCCTTGCCATAACATATGAACATCTATTCAACTACAAATCAAGTAACAATAAAATGGAGAAACTATTCTTGACTTATCTTTTCCATATCTTAAACTAATAAAAATCCCTACCATGAACCTCATGGTATTTCTTGAACTAAACTCTTGAACTCAACACCAAAACAAGCTTACCATTAAACCCTAGATATGGGAGATGCCTATAATCATCAGATAGATAATAATCAAACTCTAAGTTATTAACACTTAAAAGTTAATAAATTACCTTTGTGTTAAACCTAGTTCAATTCTAAACTTATTACCAAATATGGTAAAACCCAGGGTCTAAAATGCATAAAAGCCACATATTCTTATTTAAATCATAACTTATTAAATATGTGGAATATCACAAAACTAAATTCGTTTACATTACGAATTATAGTTCAAACTAATTGAATAAAATGAACTATGAGTATGTTGAAACTCATATGATCATGCCTTGGTGAAATCAAACATATCACCATTCCAAATTGGGGCATAATTCTTATATTTGATATTTTTATCCCCAAATATAATATAAATACAATCACATATGATATAGTGACTCACCCACAAGCATAAAATCATTCACAAGATATATAGTAACAAAAGCCACTTGGCTATCCAAAACAAATCACATGAGAGGATAATACCCATGCCACATAGGATGAAAATATCTACATAGCTTGAATCCTAAGCTATGCCACCTCATGCTTAAAGGATTTCTATGGATGAGAGCATGACAACCAAGCACCTTACTCATCAAATCAAAACAAGAGTCACCCCCCTATGTGTCATGATACTAGAGCATTCCCTAGCCTATGAAAGGAACCCTATACCTCATCCATTTCATCATCTTGTACCATGATACAAGCAAACCAAAGAGTTGGGCCACTCCATGCTTTAGATAGGACCAAGATGAAGAAGCTAGGAGGTAGAGGCATACCACAAGAAGCAGGTTTATCAGATTTCCTGAAGAACAAGCTACAGAAGATAACAAGGTAGAACTCTTAGGCAGACCACATATTTAGATAATCACATCATCAATCCTTGAGTAGAACCATAGATTATAATCCAAGTCCTTGTGGAGTGAGAGGGGTAATTGGTATAACCATATCCAAGTACTTCTAGTGATACATTAGGAAGCCCATACCTTGCATGATCATCACCATTGGGCAATGATCATAAACCTTAAGAACTTGAAGTAGAAGCCATTAAGAATAAGTTGATCATGTCTAATACATGATCATGCTTTAGAGATATGTGAGAATAAGTTAAATTCTAATATGATAAGCAGACATCAACCCTCACATAAAATCATAGTGAGATCACTAGTAAGCAACCCTAGACTTATATCTCAATCCTAACTTGTGAATCACTTGGTGATCATAAGTAGAATCCTACCACATCTATATTCCACTTATTCCTCAATTAATGAACATAAGAAAACCTTAGAGCCAAACCCTATATTTAATAGGGATTTCTATTTTCATGCCCTCGGGTCCTTAGTTGTACTCAGTTTTCCCCAGCTCCTTAGTTTTTCCTCAGTTTTCCCCAATCCCTTGTCTGAAACCCGCAAAAGGAGCTCGGACGGAGGATTCCCGTTTAGTTGACCGTTTGGTTGGTGCTGTTAAGTGGGGCCGCTGTTGGTGCCCCGCAGTGGACACGTCTCCACTTATCCAGATCATTGTGGGACCCACAACTTGTCCACGTTAGCGCGCCAGACCCACAGCTTACCCAGGTGACCGTTGCAAAATGGGAGCCCGAGCCAGCCCCGTGCCAGTGCCATTGCTTCCCCTTTCTTTCCCCGCGCCCCATTGTTCTTCTTCTCCGCCAGCGGAAGCCCTTCTTCGGCAGGCGGGTGATGTCTAGTTTCTCTTCGACCTCCCGTTCTTCATGGCCGCAGTATGGACCCGTGCCTTTGACAAGATGCCCTGATTTCTCACGCCAGGAGCCTTTGAAGCGGTCGATCTGTAAGACGGACGACAACGGCAACCGTGGACGTGAGTTCCTTGCATGTGAGAGCTTGCCATATAGAGAGGGGGATAAGGTTAGATCTCGTTCCAATTTCTCTGTTTTCTCTCGATTTTCTTGTTATTCCCTCGAATTTGGGATTTAGGGTTCACGTTGTTGTTTTCGGACTCGAAGAAATGCAGGCATTTCGAGTGGATCGATGTGTACGTTCAGAGGCTTCAATTGCAGGAATCAATTGGCACTATTTGGGAGCGCAATTTGGGAGGGGGGACTTGCTGTAGAGAATGCGGCGGAGAGAGGAGCCGTTCTGATTATGCCTAATGCTCCCAATGCAGGACTGGTGGAAGTGAAGGGAGAACTGAAGAAAATGAACAAGCAGTTAAGGCAGCTGATCGAGTTGAAGAAGCAAGCTAATCTGATGGCTGGTTGTTTTTTTGTTGTATAATTGCGATCGGATTCTTATCATTGCTCACCAGGCGCTAGAAGTTGTTACAAGGGATACCTTGTTACAAATCCATTATTAAGTTACATGTACTTGTAGTTGTTTTCAAAGTTAGTGTGTGCATTCACCGAAATTACCAACTATATTCCCTAAAAGAAAAGGAATGCTAAAGAAAGTTGATAATTGTTAGAGGGGTGACAAATAATCCATTCACCGAAATCCCCCAAATATGCCAAAAATGTATGTCTCATGTTTCTACCAAAATTACCAAAACTATATCCCAAACTATATTCCCTAAAAGAAAAGGAAAGCTAAAGATAGTTGATAATTGTTAGAGGGGTAACAATAATGCATTCACCGAAATCCGCAAATATGTATGCCTCATGTTTATACCAAAATTATACCACTTTTGGGCCGTTTCAAATTACCAAAACTATATCCCAAACTATATTCCCTAAAAGAAAAGGAAAGCTAAAGATAGTTGCTAATTGTTAGAGGGGTGACAATAATGCATTCACCGAAATCCGCAAATATGTATGCCTCATGTTTATACCAAAATTATACCACTTTTGGGCCGTTTCAAATTACCAAAACTATATCCCAAACTATATTCCCTAAAAGAAAAGGAAAGCTAAAGATAGTTGATAATTGTTAGAGGGGTGACAAATAATGCATTCACCGAAATCCGCAAATATGTATGCCTCATGTTTATACCAAAATTATACCACTTTTGGGCCATTTCAAATTACCAAAACTATATCCCAAACTATATTCCCTAAAAGAAAAGGAAAGCTAAAGATAGTTTATAATTGTTAGAGGGGTGACAAATAATGCATTCACCGAAATCCGCAAACTATATTACGTGGCAAACTCATTATTGCACATAAATAGAGGGGTGGCACTCTCCACCAACAGAGAGAGAGAGGGGTGGCCACGAAGAGAGAGAGAGGGGTGGCCACGAAAGACGGAGAGGGGTATACTGCCCGTTAAATCAGTGGATCAACGGTTCGTGGAGTCGATCCATGTGACAACGGCTCAACCAATCAAGATAAGTTTGGGCTTCTGAGAGCATTTGTGACAGACCTTGAGGGCAAAACTGAGTAGTACTAAGAATCCAAGGGCACATAAATAGTAAATAGACTAAGGGATTCAAACAAAAGAATTACAAAATGAAAAATGTGTGTTTTGTACAATATAATTCATATTGGGCTACATCAAATTATTTGCAATTCAAATATACATGAGTGTGACAATTATGGCATCATTTAGACAAACTATGTTTTTGGGGAAGATGTTTTGCAAAGGGGTTTGAGTGGAAAACCATGCATCTTCATAGCTACACTAGTGATTCTGAGAAGTGGGAATTTGTGGTAAAACTTGATTTATATATGTTTGTTAAGGTTTTCTAGGTGGCAGGTTACGTAGGAACACTCCATGAGTAGGTGCCACTATGTTTTTATTTTTTTGGATTTTTTGCGCATGAAATGACTCAATTAGCTATGTTAATCTCATTTGTTGACTCTCTGTTGACCAGCTACTTGAGGGTAAAACTGAGTATATTGCACTTGCCTGTCTAAGTCCTCGAGGGAAAACCGAGTACGGTATAAAATTTCTGTATAAGGCCCGAGGTTATAACTGAGTACACCAAACGTCCCAGGGTTAGACTCGTGTCACGGTGCACGCTGCAGCCGTGCATAGCGGACGTGTGTTGCGGTACACGCCACCTTCGTCTTTATAGAGCCCCTCTTTCTCTCCCTCGACGCACGTTCTCACTGCAACTGCCTCTCCTGTCCCATCATCTTCTCCACAACCGAAGAAAAAACCCCGAAGAAAACCGCCGGCGATGGAGAAGAATGAGATGCCCATTGTTGGCGCATCAGCCGCCGGCACATCGGCCGCCGCCCCCGTCCAGGCCCCTGTCGCTGCTTCCAACGTAGCAGCCGGCGCATCAGCCGCCGGCGCATCGGCCGCCACCGTCCAGGCCCCCGTCGCTTGGAACCCGTACGAACCAGTGCCATACGTCGCGCCGGAGAACCCCTAGGACACCAGCATCATCGACGACGAGCCGGAGGTAACCATTTGTTCCCTTGTTCTTATCCCATTTCAATCCTTTTGTGTTAGACCTAGCATTATTAGGGTTCATCTATTCCTAGTTCAATCCATTTGTGTTAGATCTTGTGTTATTAGGGTTTGTCTGTTCCTAGTTCAATCCTTTTGTGTTAGATCTTGCGTTATTAGTGTTTGCGATTTGCTTTTGTTTAAGATTTGTGCCGATCATGATGAATATTTGGGCACAAATTGATTCAGGGTTTGGTCAGTAAACAATTGGTGTGTACAAATTTGTTGTGCATGATCTTTGGTTTACTGACTCAAATCCTGGATATAAGTGTGTCCAATGTAACTGAGGCTACCTCTTTTTTTCGAGCCCATATTATCATGCATGATCTAGTGTTCACTCTCTATTCCATCATCGTTGCAATTGACTCCATGTTTTTTGCACGATCTTTGGTGCTACGTGACAGGTGCAGAGCAACGACGTCGACAGCGACGACGAGTCCTTCCACACCAAGACTCGTCACGTCCTCAGGAGGCTGCAGTCCGGCCATTACGATGGCCCTTTTGCTCGAGGCATTTACAAGTGCCCCTTCTGCAATAGGAAGCTCCGCGCCACCGACTTCAACTGCCTGGTGAACCATGCTGAATCCATTGGCAGATGCGGTGCTAGAGTTGGAACAACCGTGAACGTGCATGCATTCATGGCCAAACACTTAGTACTTGGGATTCACCTGCGCAACCTCCAAGCGAGTCACAGGAGCTACCTGGAGGCGTTGAACGTGCCTACTGCACTCTCTGTATGTGACTGCTCTATCTGTAGAGCAACTTAATTCATGTAAAATGTAGCTTATGTTGTATCTATCGGTACTACTGTTGGATCTGTCGTGAATATATCTATGCTATGTTGGTTGTTGTATGCAGCTTATCCTATATTTTCTCTGGATTTGTGCCCTATATTTCTTACCTGATTGGGTAAAAACAAAGGCATAAAGAAATTAATGGCGTTAAAAAACCGAAGGAGAAGCTGCTCTAGATTTGCTACCAATTTGGGCTATCAAGAATGAATGAGATCGAGCGAGAGAGAGGAAAAAGGTACATTGAAAACTGCTAATCTGGGCGAAAGAGACAGAAACCACTCGTGCCCACGTCCCGGACCCACACGGCTCCACACGCTACGGCCCCACACGCTACGGCCACCGCTCCGCTCGTATGACCAAACACGGTCTCATCCTATCCCACGCGGTCCCTTCCTACCATCCCCACATGATGCAGCCCCACAAACGACGCGGCCCCACTCGTCAGCACAGAACGGTTAACTTAACGGGATTCCTTCCGTCCGAGCTTCTTCTGCGGGTTTCAGACAAGGGCTTGGGGAAAACTGAGGAAAAACTAAGGAGCTGGGGAAAACTGAGTACAACTAAGGACCCGAGGGCACGAAAATAGAAATCCCTATTTAATATAGTGTGAATAACCATTCATCCTTAGAACCAAAGGAAACCATAATAAGAACCATAGCCACTCTAGATATTTCAAAGCTAGATTAAAGATAATAATAGTATTCAACTTATAAGAGATAACACCAATTCTCAAGTCCTTAGAAGGTGAGCACATGAAATATTAAGCAAGTAACTATATTATCATACATAGGGGAGATTAAAACCTAGACCACATTTGAGTTCCAAACCTTGTGCCATTAGGTGAATATAGTTGGAACCCTAGAATTGTTCACTAATTAAACCTTATGCTCCAATTATTACACATAAGATGAACCTAGTGCTAAATTCTATAATCAAAACCATGTGTGTTGATTAACCACTTATATCAACCACCTGTGTTCATAAACTAAAAACCAAACCATGGTGAGAGTAGTATCTACTCTATGTATTTTAAGGGCTATTAAAATATAATAATAGTGCTAAACTTGGAAGGAGTTCTAGTAGAATTTCCAATTCACTAGCACATAGATATGCACATAAAATCATATGTAAGTCATCCACTCCTCAAATAGAAACCAAATCTTAATAACAACCTCTGAAATACTATGAGTTGAAAGAATCAACTCTAATAATCCAAATAGATTGATTCACAAGAAAGACATGAAATAAAAAATGAGGATATAAATTCATGTCTATTTGCTATTTTTAATAAGCCCACTTGTATGAAATTTAATCAAATATAAAATACTTTCTTCAAGTAGGAGAATGGTGTAATAGACATTGCACTACATCTTCATTGAATTAACATAATTGAGACACCTGCAAAAATAACAGAATTCAAATATGAATTTAAATGGGCAAATACAAAACAGAAAATAAAATCAGAAAAAGAGAAAAGGGAGAAGCTTACCTGGAAGGCCACTGAGCCCAGCAGCAGCCCGTGGAGAAACCCACCAAAGGCCAAGCCGCAGCCCAACCCAGCCCAGGATACCTCTTCGCTGGATAAGACCGAAGAGAAGAGCTCGCCATCTTCGTCTTCGTCTCTGCCTCGCTCGCACACACGGGAGCGAGACACCGCGACGGGGAGGCCACGTCCCGCGGTCGCCGCCGCCATTGCTGACCGCCGGCGAACGCCGAAGGCCCTATAAAACGCAGCACACACCTCCATTTCCCCTCCTCTGCTCCAATTTTCGCCCAAATCGAAACCCTAGCACGCTCAGACTCCGACCATCGTCGTTGATGGAGACCTCCCCAGGCCAAGCCATGACCACCATTGAGATCGTCGTCCTCGACTTGCCCAGCCTGCACAAGGAATCAAGATGGGGCGCCCGGAAATAGCCGCGCCACGCTCGTCTTCTCCGACGCTGGTCACCGTTGTCGTCGCCGATTTGGACCACCCCAAGCCTCGCCGACAAGCTCTACATGCTCCTGGTGAGCTCTTGCACCTCGCAACGTCGTTAGCTCGCTCGATTAGGCACCATAGCATCGCCGCACCGATCATCTGCCAGCACCGCCGCTTCGCCTCACCGCCGGTCACGCTCCGGTAACCATTAGGGAGCGGCGCCACCACCACTAACATCACCTCCTTGTCCTCGTTCCAACGCACCCCCTCACAGCCCCGCGGGAACCCGGCAACGCCGGCGACCATCGTCACTGCCCGCCGGCCACCGTGAGCCTTGCCACGTCGGCACTGCATGGCAGCTGACGTGGTCAGGACCCACCAGTCAGTGACTGTGTGGGTAAGCTGACCGGGTAGCTTTAGTCGTTTTTTCTGTTTAAATTTAAATCCCATAATTACTGAAACTTTACAAGTATTTATAAAATTCATCTTAACTCAGAAATATGTAAATGAGATATCAAAATTCTTATAAAAGTAAATTCTATCCAAGAAAAATATAATATGAAATTTTTATTTTAAATAAGTTTTTAATTGTTTAAATACCTATTAATTAAGTCCTTTCTTTTAATTCCAAATGTAATTAAAATTCGGAAATTAAGAAAAAGTTCTAAAATAAATAAAAACCCGTAAGTAAATAAAGAAAACACTAAAACTAATTTTCTTTATTACTAACTAATTGTCTTAATTATTTAAAAATAATAAAATGCCAAATCCTATCTTATTTTAAATTCAAAGTTATTAACAACTTCAACTCCATGATCAAATTATTACTTTAAGAGTTGCATCACAAAAAGGAAACCCTAAATCCATGTTGAATGAAGATTAGAACCTCATCATTCCATGTGAAACCCTAAAACCCGAATTCATTTAGAAACCCTAGCTCCATTAATTCATATGAACCCTAACTTAAGTACAACCTAAACCTAGGTCAAACATGTGATCATGTTACTTCATTATCATTCATAGATCCATAATTAGCAGCTAAATGCATACCTATGTTCACATATAGGAACCCTTTTGCTAGAAAATTGGTATTTCATGTGTTCATGCTAATAAAACCTAGATGATCAAGTAGGATCAACTATTTCTAAACTCTAGTTACTATTACTAAAATCATCATCCTTAGTTATCCTTATCTAGCATCACACCATTATGATGAACTCTAATAGCAACTATGCCCAATATTTTGCATTTCATAACCATGTTCCACCAAACCCTACTAGTGTTTGATAATTATGAAGCATCCTATTTAGGAACTAACTACTCTTTACTTAGTGAATCCAGTAGCAAACCCTAGACAACCTCAACCTTAATTTAGATACTTCTTATTACTTGAGAAGTATGTTCTTCAAAAGTTATTCTTTTGAAGTATATGATAAGTAATCATTAACCAGGCCATATAGTACTAAAACCAGTAATTGTCCATTACATGTTAGGATTATACCAAATGCTATTGTTGTGTACTAGTAACTTATTGTTATGATATATTGCATTACTTGTTTATGATACCAAGAAATCAAACCTTAATAAGAACCTTATTTGTGGAATCACCCTAAAAGTGCAACACACCCTAAACCAATCATAGCAACTCACTAATCCTAAATCATCGGGTTAGGTCACGCTTAGAGCGATTGCATCTCATACTTATGTACTATTGCATCCTTGCCAATCTTTTAAACATCGTCCTTACCGGACGATGATGCTATTTCAGAATTTGCAGTTATTGCGTATCGAAGACCTTGCCTGCATAATCTTGCAGTCAAGAAAGGCAAGTTCATCGCTTGCTCATGTCATTTGAGTATTTTTATCAAATTACTTGCAAAGTACTATACTTATCACTCTTGCATAAAAACAAAAAGATTATTTTCATAACCTTAGATCATGAGGCTCATCTGTCTCAAGTGGGAGCAAGAAGGCCGTGGAAATCTTCTTGAGCAATGTCACCCCATCACCATCCATAAGGAGAAGAGTCCACTTGTCAAGAAACATGATCCTCCAAGGTTCGGCAAGGGAGCTCCCAAGGACAAGGATGAAGACGAAGCCGATAGCGATGACTCCGACTATGTGCCCAACTCCGTCAAGACCAAGGGTCTCTTCGCCAAGCTCACCGCTCGCCTCAAGAAGTCTTTTTTGCTTCAAGAGGGATCTTGAAGATAGAATGTATCAAGCTCATCACGACAACAAGAAGATCCGCCAACGCCAAAAGGCAATGATGAGGCACATGCAGCTTCCTGTCTCCGAGGGCTCCGAGGACAACATCACTCCTCCCGGTGAGTGGAAGTCGAAGCTCGTTTGGTCAAGCTCCGAGGACTCCATCCCCGAGCCACCTCATGGCAAGGGCCATGCTCAAGAAGAAGACGATGATGAAGGAGAGTATGAAGAGGAGGACATTGAGGATGAGGGTGACGAGAATGAAGATGACGATGACGACGAGGATGATGATGACGAGTGATTCCCTAGGGGCGTTAGTATGCTCCTTCTCCCTTTTTGGTGTCTCGATGCCAAAGGGGGAGAAATTGATCTATTAGGACGGGAATTTGCATGGGGATGCCAAGGGCTTGGTGCTTCGTTTTGGTTCTTTCGGCCTTGGCATCAAACCTTTCCCCTAGTTATTCGGAACTTTATTCGTATGTGTGTTTGCTACTCTATTTGTGGATCTCCCGATTCCCCGGGTTGTATTAAGACTTAATCGTTCGTAGCTTAATGGTATTCATTATTTATCTTTTGATTGGCTACATCAATCCTATGGAGGCACTTATTATGTGTTTGGGTTTTCTCAAGGCGAAGGTATGAAAAGTTTCACCCAAACTCTCCTATATGCACTTATACTTGCCTCCATATGATCTTGTGCTATATGCACTTATAGTGTGCTTGTGCTACATATCTTGTCATATGTTCTTCTTAGCACTTGTGCTTGGTTTGTAGAATCTAGGGGGAGTTTCTCTCTAGGATGTGTGCATTTGTATACAAATGCATATTCTAAATATGCACATATATAGGGGGAGCTTCGCCTACTCTTGCAAATCAAATACCTTATC
The DNA here is from genome assembly GCF_022539505.1 of Lolium rigidum. Classification (NCBI taxonomy): domain Eukaryota; kingdom Viridiplantae; phylum Streptophyta; class Magnoliopsida; order Poales; family Poaceae; genus Lolium; species Lolium rigidum. The sequence goes on from NC_061512.1 coordinate 141,468,143, forward strand.
ATAATATCCTATGAAGTATTACAAATCCGTGTGTTGTCATCAAACACCAAAAAGGGGGAGATTGTAAGAGCAAGATATATAACCCTTGTTTTGTGTGTTTGATAACAACACTTGAACAATTCTAACCGTGCACAAAGATTGTCTTTGATGGATTTGTAGGTGTACGGTGCCCTCGCTGACCACACTATGATCGGAAGACTGAAGCGTAGATCTTAGGTTTTCTGGTTTTGTGTGTGTGTCGCGAGGTAACATGGTAGGAGAGGAAAAGAGGAAAAAGCTGTTTTAGCCATAGCGGTACTACCGGTACCAGGAGCAGTAGTACCGCTACCCCTACTGGTACCGCCCTGAGATACCGCTCTGAGGATTGCACACGAGATTGTCCCACAGAACAGGTTACGGTACCTTTACGGTACCATGAGCGGTAGTACCGCTTGCAAGCGGTAGTACCGCCCACGGTACAAGCGGTACTACCGCTCATGGTACCGCTCAAGTACCGTAACATGTTACGGCCGTACCGCTGTGGTACCGCTTCGGTACCGCTTCGAGTCCAGTAAGGTTTGGACCCTGTTGCGGTACCTCGAGCGGTACCTCTAGCGGTAGTACCGCGATGTGTCCACGTGGACAAGTTCTGTGGGGATTCGAACTCAGAGCGGTAGTACCGCTTCCCAGAAGCGGTAGTACCGCTTAGGCAAAAACAGCACATAACGGTTGGATTTGGAGGGACCTATATAAAGGCCCCTTCTTCTCCAGCCCGATTTTAGCTCTTCTCTCTCTCTCTCCTCCATTGCTGCTGAGCTCAAATTGAGGGGATCTCCCTCCCTACCCAATCAATCTTGCTCATACTTTGAGGAGTGGTGGAGGAGACCCCGATCTATCGTTCTACCGAGAGAAATTTCACCAATTCGTGATAGTCCTTAGTGGATCTTGGTGGTAGGGTTCCTATTGTGGGACATTGGAGAAAGTGCATCCATGGAGGCTAGCTTGGTGTTGTACTAGCCCCATGGGTTGTTGGGAGCCTCCTTGTGGTGTGGAGCTCGCCCCAACCTTGTGAAGGAATCAACGCCTCGACCAGTGCCTTAGTGGAGAAGGGGGAGCACCTTCGTGGAGCTCTCTCGAGGAAGAGGTGAGGCCTTCCTTCGTGGTATGGCCGTCTAGTCTCTTGTGTGAGACTAGCACCTCCTCAACGCAGACGTACTTCCTATTGTGGAAGGAACTGCGGGAAACAAACCTCGCCTCGTCTCCGCGCCCTCCGGTTGTCCCGCTCCTTACTCTTATTATCTTGTGTGATTCCTTTACTTGTTGCTCTTGTCCTAGTATCATTGTAGGAACACCTCTATCGCTAAAGCTATCACCTTTACCTTCCGTTGCGCTAAAACTTGAAAAAGGCTAAAACTTGTCGTAGCGCCATTCACCCCCCCTCTTGTTCGCTATGATCCATTCAATATCTCTTCAGAATAAAAGCAACCTTTTGAAGAAATGTTTACAAAAACTTGCATTGCCTATGACTTTCTGGTCCATGGCCGTAGATAGTGCATAAAACACATCTTTCCTATAATGAACTTGTTGAGTACGCTCGTACTCATCCCTCTTTAAATTATCTGCTTAGATATGGAGGCATCGAAGGAGGATCTACAGTGCAACTCAAAGACCGAGGAGTCAACCAATTACTTCAAGAGACATGATCCTGCCAGAGAAGTCCAAGACCACATCCACATTTGGTAAAACCTAGATTAGCGGTAGAAGGGAATCATTCCCCTAATCCTAGAACCTAAATAGATAGGGTTGATCTATAGTTCTGTAATAAGCCATGTACCTCTCTAGATAGAGTTCGTGATAGATTAGACTACGAGTCATTCTTCTGGAATTATTTATTTGCAGTTTACCTCATTGTAAAGTAGGAGGTTGTGCTGATCTTTTGTAAAGAGTCTGTATGTAACTCTATAGACATGCCTTGGACCCGCATATGTTTCTGTTGTACCATTCTGAGGGATGTAATACTAATAGAACGGTGTTTCATTGGTGTTATGTCAATGACTTGCATACTACACCATGCAGTGGTATGCTGGGTCACCACAATAGCTTGACCATCTTGCAAACACACCTTCTTCTCAAAACTTTATTTGGTTTAGATATGGGCATGGAAATAGGGGGAGTGCGGTTTAAATTATTGAGCTATCCCTCCCCCCATAATGCCGATAGTAAGAAACCATTCTCTTTATATCATGTGTTGATATGCGAGCTTCAATGACGAGTAGCTGTTTTGGGCCCAAGATATATCTTCGCGGCCAATACCATAACACTCATACATAGTGGCCTAGGCCACCACACTCTTCTTTGTGAAGAGTTGATGTTATTTGGATCTTAATGGACTTTATTTTACATCTACATGTTCTTATGGGAAATCACTCTAGTTGGACTTATTTGCTCAAATCTTGCAAACTTGAGTGATCATGTACCATTAACAGTTTGTGCTATCTAAACCCAAGCCTACACTCATCTATAGCCATTTCCATCTTGCACACAAGTCGTTTTACTAAAACTTGGTTTGGAAGTCATTGGGCGGAAATTGTTGGTCTCCCATCTAGCTAGTCAATTTGCCATAGATACATGACACTATACTTATTGTATTATCTCATATATGGGTGAGTGCAAATAACCATGCTTGATGGGCCAGGTATCTCGAAATTCTGAGAATTTCAGAATTCTGGAATATCCGACCCTGCTGGAGGCTGGAATTTCCGCCAGGCCGGAATTTCCGCCTTTTAGGGTGCATTTGTATTCAAATGCAAACTACTTATATGCACACATCTAGGGGGAGTGCCTCTATCTTAATGTCAACATGGTATTCGATTCTAGTATGTGTATTGCAAATCCGTGTGTTGTCATCAAACACCAAAAAGGGGGAGATTGAAAGAACATCTCTTCATAATTATGTTTTTTTATGTTTGATGACAACATATGTGATGATCTAATGTGACCTAGTGTGTTGTTTTGATCTACTTTATGGCTTGGAGAAAGAAGTATGAAAAGAGAAGAATGTATTGATGAAAAGGAAGAAGAGGGAAGGAGTTCAGGAATTTCCAGACCGGAAATTCTCACCCCCAAAATTTGGCTAAGGACCTGGCGTCCAGACTCCCTGGATACCCCCCCAGAAATTTGACCGGACATTTCCATGGAAGGGGCGAAAATTCCGGGGGGGGCGGAAATTCCGGCCCCAATATTCATCAACGACTACATTTGGTGGGGGGTATAAATACCCCCTTCTTCTTCCAGCTCAAGTTGCTCATTCATCCCAAGTTTATCCACTATTAGAGCCAACTCAAGAAACTCAAGAATCACAAGATGTCCTCCTCCAACCATCCAAAGCTCTTGATCTTTGGAGAATCGAAGGAGAAGAACCCGATCTACATCTTCACCGAAGCGATTTGCATTTCCCCTTCATATGATTGAGGGTCCCTTTGCTAGTGTTCCTCTTTTGGAAACCCTAGTTGTTTGTGGTTGATTTGTTCTTGTTTTTGTTGTTGTGTTGTTACAAATATTGGGAGCCTCCAATTCGGTTCTGGATGTGTGCCCCAAGAACCTTGTAAAGGCCCAATTCCCGCCCCGAGGAAATCCCTTAGTGGAAGTGGGATAGGCCTTCGTGGCGTTGCTCATAGGAGACCTGAGTGAAGCCTTTGTGGCGTTGGTCTGGCTTTCGTAGCAACCACACTCCTCCAAACGTAGACGTACTTCCTGTCAAAAGGAAGGAACTACGGGAAACATCTATGTTTCTCCGCGTTCTCCACTCTCGGTTACCTCTATCCTTATTAGCTCCCCAATATATTGTCTTGCTATAGTGCCTAGTAGTTGATCTTGTCATATAGGTAAATTCACATAGTTGCATATCTAGATATTTTACCTTTGTGTCAATCCTAAGTTGAAAAAGAACTACAAATTGGTTAGCACCTATTCACACCCCTCTAGGTGCGGCATACGATGATCCTTTCAGAGCGGCCCACGCCGGTGGTGGAGATGGAGCCGCCCACGGGTTGTACTACAGAGGAGGAGGCGGTGGTTGCACCAGTTGCGGGGTCGAGTCCTCTGATGTCTACGCACGCTTCTATTCTTGTAGACAATATTGGGCCTCCAAGTGCAGAGGTTTGTACAATAGAAACAAGTTTCCCTTAAGTGGATCACCCAAGGTTTATCGAACTTAGGGAGGTAGAGGTCAAAGATATCCCTCTCAAGCAACCCTGCAATTACGATACAAAAAGTCTCTTTTGTCCCCAACACACCCAATATGCTTGTCAGGTGTATAGGTGCACTAGTTTTGCAAAGAGATAGTGAAATACAAGTAATATGGATGGTTGTAAGTGGTAATTATAATCTGAAATAAAAATGGCGGAAAGCAAACATGTAGTAGAACTGGTTGTAAACTGTGTTTCAATACTTAGAAACAAGGCCTACGGGTCATACTTTCACTAGTGGACACTCTCAACAATGATATCATAATTGAATACATAGATATTATCACTTCACTATGCTAATCTGAAGCAATCTCCGGTTTGATAATAAACACAAATTCACTGTGTAGGGTTACATAAGCATTCCTTAAACTCTGCATTCCCAATCTATGGACGCCCCACGCTGTCACTTTGAGCATACAAAGATGGTACTAACTAGTCACCACAATTCATAAGTATTTCTATAAATTAAGCTTCAGAAACAAACACGGTGTGCACACTGTTGATGTCTACGCACGCTTCTATTCTTGTAGACAGTGTTGGGCCTCCAAGTGCAGAGGTTTGTAGAATAGCAGCAAGTTTCCCTTAAGTGGATCACCCAAGGTTTATCGAACTCAGGGAGGTAGAGGTCAAAGATATCCCTCTCAAGCAACCCTGCAATTACGATACAAGAAGTCTCTTTTATCCCCAACACACCCAATACACTTGTCAGGTGTATAGGTGCACTAGTTCGGCGAAGAGATAGTGAAATACAAGTAATATGGATGATTGTAAGTGGTAATTGCAATATGAAATAAAAATAGCAGAAAGCAAACATGTAGCAGAACTGGTTGTAAACGGTGTTTCAATACTTAGAAACAAGGCCTACGGGTCATACTTTCACTAGTGGACACTCTCAACAATGATATCATAATTGAATACATAGATATTATCACTTCACTATGCTACTCTGAAGCAATCTCCGGTTTGATAATAAACACAAATTCACTGTGTAGGGTTGCATAAGCATTCCTTAAACTCTGCATTCCCAATCTATGGACGCCCCACGCTGTCACTTTGAGCATACAAAGATGGTACTAACTAGTCACCACAATTCATAAGTATTTCTATAAATTAAGCTTCGTAAACAAACACGGTGTGCACACTTGTTGATGTCTACGCACGCTTCTATTCTTGTAGACGAGTGTTGGGCCTCCAAGTGCAGAGGTTTGTAGAATAGCAGCAAGTTTCCCTTAAGTGGATCACCCAAGGTTTATCGAACTCAGGGAGGTAGAGGTCTAAGATATCCCTCTCAAGCAACCCTGCAATTACGATACAAGAAGTCGCATGTGTCTCCAACACACCCAACACACTTGTCAGGTGTATAGGTGCACTAGTTCGGCGAAGAGATAGTGGAATACAAGTAATATGGATGATTGTAAGTGGTAATTGCAATCTGAAATAAAAATAGCAGAAAGCAAACATGTAGCAGAACTGGTTCTAAACGGTGTTTCAATACTTAGAAACAAGGCCTAGGGGTCATACTTTCACTAGTGGACACTCTCAACAATGATATTATAATTGAATACATAAATATCATCTCTTCACTATGCTACTCTGAACCACTCTCTGGTTGGATAACGAACACAATTCACCGTGTAGGCCTATAAAAGCACTAGTTAAAGTAGGACACTCTCAACAATGATATCATAATTGAATACATAAATATCAACTTCTTAGTTGACTCACGGGAGTATGCCAATTTTGAATTCCTTCAATTTTAGATGAATCTACCTCTACTCCATGCTTAGAGACAACATAACCCATAAATATGACCTTATCTTTGCAAAATGTGCACTTCTCAAGATTACCATAGAGTTTATTATCACGCAACACTTGCAAAACATGTCTAATATGCATAGTATGATCAGATTCATTGCGGCTGTAGATTAATATGTCATCAAAGTACACAACCACAAACTTGCCAATAAAATCACGTAAAACATGGTTCATCAGTCTCATGAAAGTACTAGGTGCATTAGTTAAACCAAAAGGCATTACCAACCACTCATATAAACCAAATTTTGTTTTAAAGACTGTTTTCCATTCATCCCGCTCTTTCACCCTAATTTGATGATAACTACTACAAAAATCAATCTTAGAGAAAACAACAGCACCACTCAATTTATCTAGCATATCCTCTAAATGGGGAATAGGATGACGATATCGAATAGTAATGTTGTTTATTGCTCTACAATCTACACACATGCGCCATGTACCATCTTTTTTAGGAACTAAAATAACAGGAACAACACAAAGACTTAGGCTTATGCGAATATAACCTTTGTCGAGTAGCGCTTGCACTTGTTTATGTATTTTCTTCGTCTCTTCGGGGTTCATCATGTATGGCGCCCTATTGGGCAGCGAGGCGCCGGGGATCAAATCAATTTGATGCTCAATACCACACAATGGTGGCAATCCTGCGGGCACCTCCTCCGGAAACACGTCGTTAAATTCCTGTAAAACGTGAGAAACACCAAGAGAAATAGGGGTCATGTCGTTAGAAACCAAAACCTCACCCTTATACATGAGTACAAGAGGCATGGCTGTAGGATCCTCACTAAGTTCTCTCATATCCTCTCTGGTGGCTAATAGGACTAAGGAATTCACTCTCTCACTTTTCGTTATATCACTCACCACATTACAATTCTCTCGCCTATCTATGGATGCATCCTTAAAGTTCACTTCAACTTTCTGATGAGACTCATTGACAATTTGTTGTGGTGACATAGGCTGTAAGTTAATTTTCTTGCCCTTGAACTCCAATTGATATGTATTGGCGCAACCATTGTGTTGCACAGAACGGTCATAGAGCCATGGCCGACCCAATAGTAGGTGAGACACCATCATAGGAACCACATTGTCGAGGGTACTCCTCGGCAATGCCCTCCGTTTGGGGCTTAAGGTAGATGGAATCCTGTAGGCTGACACGAGACATCGGTCATCAAACAAGCGGGGAAAGCAATTTACCCAGGTTCGGGGCCCTCGATGAGGTAAAACCCTTACGTCATGCATGTCTGATCTTGATTATGAAAATATCGGGTTACAATGGGGTGCCGAAGGTTTCGGCTGTGATCTCATCGAGAAGCTAAGTTCTACGGGGACCTAGCTCTGGACTTATGGTGGCTAAGATTGCTAAGATTGCGTGTGTCCTCGGCAGCCCCTCTCCTGGCCCTTATATAGGGGGCCAGGTCCCAAGAGATCTATCCGGGTATGACTAGGTTATAAAGGATCCTAGTTCTAGACTTTCCTTGTATTCTCTGTCTCTTCGTCTTGTTCTTCAAGGAATCTTCTCTGGCACCGACGTAGTAGCCCACCTTGCCATCGAGTGCCTTCATGGGCCTCCAATTGGGCCGTACAGGATAGGGCAATAACGGTTACCCAAAGGGTAATGCCCACGTCAGTAGCCCCCGAGTGTCTAGCCGAAGATATTTCGGGTAGAGACTAAAGCATGCCTCCACCGAATGTTCTCATCTCTTGATAAATCTTGTCCTCCTTGTAGCAGCATTATCTCCTTCTATCGGGTGCGCGTCCAGCGCTCCCGATGGGAGTATCCCCCGAGTCTAGGTACGGATGCTTGCAACCGTGCGTAGACTCAAGTTGTGCCACTCGAATGTTTTCTTCTGCCGAAGCTTTCTGCAAGTCTTCATAAGTCAACCAATACATTTATATCGGGGCTTCAATCTTTCAGGTAAGGTTTAATGCGTAAAGGATACCGAGTAACGCGCCCAACTTTGCTGGTTAACTGCCGATGGCAAAACAACGCTACTCTACACAGAATCAAGTCCCCGGGCATGATCCTGGAGTGCAAAAAAGTTTGTCGGGTGCGCAATCGGCATTCCCGATGGGAGTAGCCCCCGAATCTGGTCATGGGCGCTTGCAACCTGGTGCAGACTTGGGTCAAACGATTCGAATATTCCAATCTTTCTTCAGATATTCCTTCCACGCCCTTCCTTGCAAGCAATTTTTCGAATCCAAATTTATCGGGAGCGCGTCCAGCGCTCCCGATGGGAGTAGCCCCCGAGTCTAGGTGCGGATGCTTGCAACTATGCGTAGACTCAAGTCGGCCCACCGACGATTTTAACTTTTCTTCGGATACCCCAAGCGGACTTCATGACATCACTGATGACGTAATCACTGTTGTAGTTTTGACTGACGGGACGTGGCCTAACGGGCCCATCCTACTTCTGCGCGGTTCTGTTTAAGAAATAACCACTACTTCCGTGCATTTACCAAGGTGACTCCTCGATTTCTACGCTCGATGATGAGAAGAGATCTCTTTAATAAATTGGAAACAACGACACGTGCCCGCTCAAACTTCAGACTTCCTTTTACTTTATAATCTCTTAGGGTAAACTCTCCCCTTTCCACACTTCATCCTATCACTCTTTCTTCCTCATTCATCCTTCTTGTTCACAAACACTGCGCCGCCGCCGCCGTTTTTCAGATCTTCCTCAGATCTCATAATGGTGAAAAAGAAGAACCTTACTCTTGCCACCAGTGCTGTGAGCAGTGGCGCCGCCGTCAAGACTCCTCCAAACTCGTCGAGGAGAAGCGCGCCAGACGCTCCTCCCTAGCTCCGGCGCCGCCCGCACCAGAAAGCTCCACGGCGGGGCCTATGCCCGGCGATTGGCCGGTCTCTACCACTACAAAGCGCGACGAGAAGAGGGCCCGCAGCCTCGGAATAATTTCTTCGACGAGGGGAACGTTATTCTTCCAGGTGCGACTTCACGGCCCAATCCCCCTGCCGGTTTTACTGTGATGTTCTTATCCTTCTTGTATCGAGGTATTTCGCTCCCTGCTCACAAATTTCTCCATCACCTCCTTCGAGTGTATGAGATCCAACTTTGGCAGTTGACTCCCAATTCGATCCTTCATCTTGCCATCTTTATCACCCTCTGTGAAGCGTTCCTGGGCATTGAGCCCCACTTCGGTTTGTGGAAGAAAATTTTCTTCGTGAAAAGATACAACTGCAGTGGTGGGGTTTGTTGTTCGTAAAGAAGTTAATTACTTCAACTTCCCAATGAAAGAATCTGTGCAAGGATGGAGGCTGAAGTGGTTTTATATTAGAGACTCATCAACAGCCGACTCCTAGCTCCCCCAATTCTCCGATGTTCTGGAAGCCGAACCCAAGAAGTCTTGGAAAATATCCTCTCACCCGATGAAAAACCAACAGTCGATAGATTATTCGAAAGATTCCTTCGGATCAAGGAATCCGAAGGCCAAACCATGATAGGTACTGAGGTAGCCGCTGTGTTCTTAAAGCGTCGAGTTCAGCCAATCATGTCTAGGGACCATCCGATGTGGTTGTATTCGGGCCCCAAGGATGAGACCAGAGTAAATATCGCTGAGTTATCCGAGAAGGAACTGCTCGATGAAGTCCGACGCCTTACTCTCTTTAGCCAGGAAGATTCGATCCCACTGATATCTTCCCAACTGCCATTTGATGATGATCACCTGCCAACCTGTTATCACCAGAATTTGACCGAGTCAGAGGTGGGCCGTGATCAAGATGGACGTGAAGAATATATATATAGAAGAAATACGTGAGTCGGCCTTTTATACCAAGTTGGGCTTAATTGCCCGTGTATCTGTAACATATTAGATCGCATCTTAGTTTAGAAGTTAGAATCTTACTCGTGCACGGTTTGGTGCACGCCCACATTAGAAAGTCCCCTGGACTATAAATATGTATCTAGGGTTTATGGAATAAACAACAACCAACGTTCAACCACAAACAAATCTCGGCGCATCGCCAACCCCTTCGTCTCGAGGGTTTCTACCGGTAAGCACCATGCTGCCTAGATCGCATCTTGCGATCTAGGCAGCGTAATGCCTATCACGTTGTTCATGCGTTGCTCGTACTGAAGCCTTTTTGATGGCGAGTGATGTCTACGTTCCCCCTCCTTTCCTGTAGACAGTGTTGGGCCTCCAAGAGCAGAGGTTTGTAGAACAGCAGCAAGTTTCCCTTAAGTGGATACCCAAGGTTTATCGAACTCAGGGAGGAAGAGGTCAAAGATATCCCTCTCATGCAACCCCGCAACCACAAAGCAAGAAGTCTCTTGTGTCCCCAACACACCAAATAGGTGCACTAGTTCGGCGAAGAGATAGTGAAATACGGGTGGTATAAATAAGTATGAGCAGGTAGCAACGGTGCCGGAAAAGTGCTTGGCGTGTAGTTGATGGTGGTGGTATTGTAGCAGATAGTAACGCAAAGAAAACGAGTAAACAAGCGGTAGTAACTCAGCGAGTAGTAACGCAGCAGTAGTAAACAAGCAGTAGTAACTCAGCAGTATTTAGGAACAAGGCCTAGGGATTACACTTTCACTAGTGGACACTCTCAACATTGATCACATAACAGAATAGATAAATGCATACTCTACACTTTTGTTGGATGATGAACACATTGCGTAGGATTACACGAACCCTCAATGCCGGAGTTAACAAGCTCCACAATAATGCTCATGTTTAAGTAACCTTTAGTGTAAGATAGATCAACGCTACTAAACCAAGTACTAGCATAGCATGCACACTCGTCACCTTCATGCATATGTAGGAGGAATAGATCACATCAATATTATCATAGCAATAGTTAACTCCATAATCTACAAGAGATCATGATCATAGCATAAACCAAGTACTAACACGGTGCACGCACTGTCACCATTACACACGTGCAGGAGGAATAGAACTACTTTAATAACACATCACTAGAGTAGCACATAGATAAATTGTGATACAACATGCTGCAATCATAAAGAGATATAAATAAGCACCTCACTATACCATTCAATGAGTAAGTATTCTGTGAAATCTAGCCTAAGAGACCCACACGGTGCACACACTCGTCACCTTTACACACGTGGGACGAGGAGTCTCCGGAGATCACATAAGTAAAACTCACTTGACTAGCATAATGACATCTAGATTACAAGCATCATCATATGAATCTCAATCATGTAAGGCAGCTCATGAGACTATTGTATTGACACACATAGGAGAGAGATGAACCACATAGCTACCGGTACAGCCCCGAGCCTCGATGGAGAACTACTCCCTCCTCATGGGAGCAGCAGCGGTGATGAAGATGGCGGTGGAGATGGCAGCGGTGTCGATGGAGAAGCCTTCCGGGGGCACTTCCCCGCTCCGGCAGCGTGCCGGAACAGAGATCCTGTCCCCGGATCTTGGCTTCGCGATGGCGGCGGCTCCGGCAGGTTTACGTGGGTTTCGTCAATTTGTATCGGGTTTTCCGATCCAGGGGCTTTATATAGGCGAAGAGGCGGCGCAGGAGGGCTGACGGGGGGCCACACCATAGGGCGGCGCGGCCCCCTCTCGGCCGCGCCGGCCCTAGGGTTTGGTGGCCCCGTGGCCCCCCTCCGGTCCTTCCCGGGTGTTCTGGATGCTTCCGATGAAAATAGGAACTTTGGCGTTGATTTCGTCCGATTCCGAGAATATTTCGTTACTAGGATTTCTGAAACCAAAAACAGCGAAAACGAGAACCGGCACTTCGGCATCTTGTTAATAGGTTAGTTCCGAGAAAATGCACGAATATGACATAAAGTGTGCATATAACATGTAGATAACATCAATAATGTGGCATGGAACACAAGAAATTATCGATACGTTGGAGACGTATCAGCATCCCCAAGCTTAGTTCTGCTCGTCCCGAGCAGGTAAAACGATAACAAAGATAATTTCGGGAGTGACATGCCATCATAAACTTGATCATACTATTTGTACAGCATATGTAGTGAATGCAGCGATCAAAACAATGTGTATGACATGAGTAAACAAGTGAATCATAAAGCAAAGACTTTTCATGAATAGCACTTCAAGACAAGCATCAATAAGTCTTGCATAAGAGTTAACTCATAAAGCAATAATTCAAAGTAAAGGTATTGAAGCAACACAAAAGAAGATTAAGTTTCAGCGGTTGCTTTCAACTTGTAACATGTATATCTCATGGATATTGTCAACATAGAGTAATATAATAAGTGCAATAAGCAAGTATGTAAGAATCAATGCACAGTTCACACAAGTGTTTGCTTCTTGAGGTGGATAGAAATAGGTGAACTGACTCAACATTGAAAGTAAAAGAATGGTCCTCATAGAGGAAAAGCATCGATTGCTATATTTGTGCTAGAGCTTTGATTTTGAAAACATGAAACAATTTTGTCAACGGTAGTAATAAAGCTTATGCATCATGTAAATTATATCTTATAAGTTGCAAGCCTCATGCATAGTGTACTAATAGTGCTCGCACCTTGTCCTAATTAGCTTGGACTACCTGGATTATCACCGCAATACATATGCTTTAACCAAGTTTCACAAAGGGGTACCTCTATGCCGCCTGTACAAAGGTCTAAGGAGAAAGCTCGCATTTGGATTTCTCGCTTTTGATTATTCTCAACTTAGACATCCATACCGGGACAACATAGACAACGAGATAATGGACTCCTCTTTTAATGCTTTAAGCATTTGACAACAATTAATTCTTTTCTCATTAGAGATTTGAGGATATTTGTCCAAAACTGAAACTTCCACCATGAATCATGGCTTTAGTTAGCGGCCCAATGTTCTTCTCTCACAATATGCATGCTCAAACCATTCAACTCAGTGTAGATCGCCCTTACTTCGGACAAGACGAACATGCATAGCAACTCACATGAAATTCAACAATGAGTTGATGGCGTTCCCCAGTAAACATGGTTATCGCACAACAAGCAACTTAATAAGAGATAAAGTGCATAATTACATATTCAATACCACAATAGTTTTTAAGCTATTTGTCCCATGAGCTATATATTGCAAAGGTGAATGATGGAATTTTAAAGGTAGCACTCAAGCAATTTACTTTGGAATGGCGGGAAAATACCATGTAGTAGGTAGGTATGGTGGACACAAATGGCATAGTGGTTGGCTCAAGTATTTTGGATGCATGAGAAGTATTCCCTCTCGATACAAGGTTTAGGCTAGCAAGGCTTATTTGAAACAAACACAAGGATGAACCGGTGCAGCAAAACTCACATAAAAGACATATTGAAAACATTATAAGACTCTACACCGTCTTCCTTGTTGTTCAAACTCAATACTAGAAATTATCTAGACCTTAGAGAAACCAAATATGCAAACCAAATTTTAGCATGCTCTATGTATTTCTTCATTAATGGGTGCAAAGCATATGATGCAAGAGCTTAAACATGAGCACAACAATTGCCAAGTATCACATTACCCAAGACATTATAGCAATTACTACATGTATCATTTTCCAATTCCAACCATATAACAATTTAACGAAGAGGAAACTTCGCCATGAATATTATGAGCTAAGAACACATGTGTTCATACGAACCAGCGGAGCGTGTCTCTCTCCCACACAAGCATGATGTAATCCAATTTATTCAAACACAAACAAAAACAAAAGCAAACAAACAGACGCTCCAAGAAAAAGCACATAAGATGTGGCCGAATAAAAATATAGTTTCAGGGGAGGAACCCGATAATGTTGTCGATGAAGAAGGGGATGCCTTGGGCATCCCCAAGCTTAGACGCTTGAGTCTTCTTGATATATGCAGGGATGAACCACCGGGTGCATCCCCAAGCTTAGAGCTTTCACTCTTCTTGATCATAGTATATCATCCTCCTCTCTTGACCCTTGAAAACTTCCTCCACACCAAACTCGAAACAACTCATTAGAGGGTTAGTGGACAATAAAAATTAACATGTTCAGAGGTGACACAATCATTCTTAACACTTCTGGACATTGCATAAAGCTACTGGACATTAATGGATCAAAGAAATTCATCCAACATAGCAAAAGAGGCAATGCGAAATAAAAGGCAGAATCTGTCAAAACAGAACAGTCCGTAAAGATGGATTTTATTAGGCCACCAGACTTGCTCAAATGAAAATGCTCAAATTGAATGAAAGTTGCGTACATATCTGAGGATCACTCACGTAAATTGGCATAATTTTCTGAGTTACCTACAGAGAATTTTGCCCAGATTCGTGACAGCAAAGAAATCTGTTTCTGCGCAGTAATCCAAATCTAGTACTTACTTTACTATCAAAGACTTTACTTGGCACAACAAAACACAAAACTAAGATAAGGAGAGGTTGCTACAGTAGTAAACAACTTCCAAGACACAAATATAAAACAAAGTACTGTAGCAAAATAACACATGGGTTATCTCCCAAGAAGTTCTTTCTTTTTAGCCATTAAGATGGGCTCAAGCAGTTTTAATGATGCACTCGCAAGAAATAGTATTTGAAGCAAAAGAGAGCATCAAGAGGCAAATTCAAAACACTTTTAAGTCTAACATGCTTCCTATGCATAGGAATCCTGTAAATAAACAAGTTCATGAAGAGCAAAGTAACAAGCATAGGAAGATAAAACAAGTGTAGCTTCAAAAATTTCAGCACATAGAGAGGTGTTTTAGTAACATGAAAATTCCTACAACCATATTTTCCTCTCTCATAATAACTTTCAGTAGCAACATGAGCAAACTCAACAATATAACTATCACATAAAGCATTCTTATCATGAGTCTCATGCATAAAATTATTACTCTCCACATAAGCATAGTCAAATTTATTAGTTGTAGTGGGAGCAAATTCAACAAAGTAGCTATCATTATTATTCTCATCAAGTGTAGGAGGCATAGTATAATCACAACAAAATTTACTCTCCATAGTAGGTTGTACCAAAAGACCACTATTATTATCATCACAAATAGGAGGCAAAGTATCATCAAAGAAAATTTTCTCCTCAATGCTTGGGGGACTAAAAATATCATGAAAACCATCTTCCCCAAGCTTAGAACTTTCTATATTATTATCAACAATGGTGTTCGAAACGTTCATACTAATATTACTACCAGCATGCAAATAAGATTTCATAGGTTTTTTAATTTTCGCATCAAACAATCCATGTTTTAAATCAGGAAATAGAATAAGAAGCTCACTCTTGTACATTATGCCAAACTAGTGTAAACAAGAAACAACAAGATGCAATTGCAGGATCTAAAGGAAATAGCTTTGAGCACACACACAACGGCGCCGGAAAAATACTTTACCCGAGACCGTAGTATGAGAGCCTTTTACCTTTCCTCCCGGCAACGGCGCCGGAAAAGTGCTTGATGTCTACGTTCCCCTCCTTTCCTGTAGACAGGTGTTGGGCCTCCAAGAGCGAGAGGTTTGTAGAACAGCAGCAAGTTTCCCTTAAGTGGATACCCAAGGTTTATCGAACTCGGGGAGGAAGAGGTCAAAGATATCCCTCTCATGCAACCCTGCAACCACAAAGCAAGAAGTCTCTTGTGTCCCCAACACACCAAATAGGTGCACTAGTTCGGCGAAGAGATAGTGAAATACAGGTGGTATAAATAAGTATGAGCAGTAGCAACGGTGCCAGAAAAGTGCTTGGCGTGTAGTTGATGGTGGTGGTATTGTAGCAGTAGTAACGCAGTAGAAACAAGTAAACAAGCAGTAGTAACTCAGCAGTAGTAACGCAGCAGTAGTAAACAAGCGAGTAGTAACTCAGCGAGTATTTAGGAACAAGGCCTAGGGATTACACTTTCACTAGTGGACACTCTCAACATTGATCACATAACAGAATAGATAAATGCATACTCTACACTTTTGTTGGATGATGAACACATTGCGTAGGATTACACGAACCCTCAATGCCGGAGTTAACAAGCTCCACAATAATGCTCATGTTTAAGTAACCTTTAGTGTAAGATAGATCAACGCTACTAAACCAAGTACTAGCATAGCATGCACACTTGTCACCTTCATGCATATGTAGGAGGAATAGATCACATCAATATTATCATAGCAATAGTTAACTCCATAATCTACAAGAGATCATGATCATAGCATAAACCAAGTACTAACACGGTGCACGCACTGTCACCATTACACACGTGCAGGAGGAATAGAACTACTTTAATAACACATCACTAGAGTAGCACATAGATAAATTGTGATACAACATGCTGCAATCATAAAGAGATATAAATAAGCACCTCACTATGCCATTCAATGAGTAAGTATTCGTGAAATCTAGCCTAAGAGACCCACACGGTGCACACACTCGTCACCTTTACACACGTGGGACGAGGAGTCTCCGGAGATCACATAAGTAAAACTCACTTGACTAGCATAATGACATCTAGATTACAAGCATCATCATATGAATCTCAATCATGTAAGGCAGCTCATGAGACTATTGTATTGACACACATAGGAGAGAGATGAACCACATAGCTACCGGTACAGCCCCGAGCCTCGATGGAGAACTACTCCCTCCTCATGGGAGCAGCAGCGGTGATGAAGATGGCGGTGGAGATGGCAGCGGTGTCGATGGAGAAGCCTTCCGGGGGCACTTCCCCGCTCCGGCAGCGTGCCGGAACAGAGATCCTGTCCCCCGGATCTTGGCTTCGCGATGGCGGCGGCTCCGGCAGGTTTACGTGGGTTTCGTCAATTTGTATCGGG
Source organism: Lolium rigidum (assembly GCF_022539505.1). Lineage (NCBI taxonomy): Eukaryota > Viridiplantae > Streptophyta > Magnoliopsida > Poales > Poaceae > Lolium > Lolium rigidum. Next base: position 141,484,900 of record NC_061512.1, read on the forward strand.
TTTTCTGATCCGGGGGCTTTATATAGGCGAAGAGGCGGCGCAGGAGGGCTGACAGGGGGGCCACACCATAGGGCGGCGCGGCCCCCCCTCTGGCCGCGCCAGCCTAGGGTTTGGTGGCCCTGTGGCCCCCCTCTGGTCCTTCCCGGGTGTTCGGGATGCTTCCGATGAAAATAGGAACTTTGGCGTTGATTTCGTCCGATTCCGAGAATATTTCGTTACTAGGATTTCTGAAACCAAAAACAGCAGAAAACGAGAACTGGCACTTCGGCATCTTGTTAATAGGTTAGTTCCGGAAAATGCACGAATATGACATAAAGTGTGCATATAACATGTAGATAACATCAATAATGTGGCATGGAACACAAGAAATTATCGATACGTTGGAGACGTATCAGCGAGCAACGTAGTTATCTTAGATGTGTTAGGGTTAGCATTGTTCTTCGAATTACATGCTTTCGTTATGCAACCCTTGCACGTCTAGCCGCCCTTACACCTATCTTAGGTGTAGGGGCGGCACCCCGCTTGATCATAATTTAGTAGATCTGATCTGTTACGGTTGCTCCTTGTTTCATCAAGGATTAGTTTAACATCCGCAATAGTTAGGCCTTACAAAGGGTTGGAGGATCCAGCGGCGTGTAGGGTGGCGTTTGCTAGCCCTAGAAAGGATGTTCCGGGGATCAACCTAGTGTTGGTTTTTAGGCCCTGTCTAGGATCGGCTTACGGTCACCGTGCGCGAGCGCGAGGCCCAATCGTGAGTAGGATGATCCGATTATGCGGTGAAAACCCCAAATCGTCGTAGATCTAATCAGCTTTATCTTGATCAAGCAGGACCACCATATATTCGGACACCTCGTCTGAATCATGGGTGGATCGGCTCTTTGAGCCGATTCACAGGATAACCTGAGAGCCGATCGAGGCTCGTATTTAATGTTTACGTGTGTGCCCTGCAGGAAACTAAGCGAGGCATCATCCACACCTTCCTGACCAGGTATAGGTCAGGTGGCACGCCCTTGTGATAAACATCGGACGTGCGACCAGGAGGCTTTGCGGGCCGTCGCTCTGAGGGACTGGGGCCAGCCGCAGCCCTAGTTGTTCCCGGCTCTACCGTGTTGCCCGTCTCTCGTCCGCCGGGGGGTTTCGACGTCAACACATTCTCGGCACGCCCGGTGGGACAACCTTCGACATCCACAACATCGCCATCTACATCCGAGATGGCGGAAGACACTCCGGTCACGTACGAGGATCCGCCCGATGAGCTCAAGAAGAAACATGACGAGATCAAGGCAACCCTCGAAGCCGAACTCATCGGCTCCTTCCACCGAACCCGCTCCCATGGCGTCGGGTGGAAGGGTTTCACACCCGAAGGCGCGCTCGATGGAGTGGACCTGTCCGCCCGTCGGAAGAACGCACCAGGTCGCCGCGGCAGGAGATCAACTACATGGTGGCTCCTTCGCCGCACCGCCACTCTGAGAGCCTGGTGAACACCTTGGAGCGTGTCGCTCTGCGCGTCGTCAAGGAAATCATGAGCCACCGGTATTCTCCGTCGGGACCAGCTCTGGGGACTTTCAAGGGAGAGATGCCACTCCAGCCCCAGCCGTTCGCATGGGTAGCACCGGAACTGCCGAACTCATCGGCATACGTCGTCTACAAGATTGGTGGTGATCCTAGTGACTACCAATTCCTACCTGAGGCACCCAAGGAGATCCCGCACGGATACGCGTGCGCATACGTACCGGACTGCAACGCTCGGGCACTCTCGAACCAGGCTGCAATATCAGGGGCCTCTGGAACGGCAGGAGGAACGTCAGGAGCTGATCCTGAGAAGCAATCGTGGCTAGCTAAGTACGCCACTCCGACAAACCTCCAAAGCCCAGCTCCTGCAGTTGGCTTAGAACCGGAAAAGCAAGCATGGCTGGTTAAATATGCCACCCCGGCGAATCTTCAGGGTTCGACACCTTCAGCCATCACAGCGGATCAGATTTGTGCAATTCGAAAGATCGGCTCGGCATGATGCCGAAAAGGAAGACGTTCGGCTACACCAAGCCGTACCCCAACGACTACGAACCGATCCCGCTACCACCCAAATATCGGCTCCCGGACTTCACGAAGTTTAGTGGATCGGATGGTTCCGAGCTCTATCGAGCATGTGAGCCGATATTTGGCACAGCTGGGCACGATCTCAGCATCAGACGAGTTGCGTGTGAGGTTCTTCGCACAATCCCTCACAGGATCGGCTTTCGGGTGGTACACATCGCTGCCACCGAACTCCATCCGGACTTGGAAGCAGTTGGAAGAGCAGTTCCATGAGCAGTATCACTCAGAGGCTTCCGATGTTGGCATTGCCGATCTAGCGCAAGTACGACAGAAGCGCGGGGAAACAGTGTCAGAATACGTCCAGCGCTTCAGGACCATTAGGAACCGATGCTTTTCGGCTCATATAAGTGAAAAAGAAGCGATCGAATTGGCGGTGGTGGGTCTCTCATCATCAATCAAGGACGTGGCCTCCCAAGCAGTACTACCCTTCGTTGGCGCACATGGTGCGTAAGATGTCAGCATATGAACAGCGCCACCCGGATGTTTACCAGGACAAATTCAAGCGTGCGGTGACCCTGGTTGAGGCAGACGAGGATGAAGGTGCTGCGGGAGATCGGGAGATAGCAGTGGCTGAATGGACTCGAGCGACGGGCCCGTGACCTGCAAATGGGTGAAGCCACAAGGCCCTCCAAAAGGGTTCGACTTGGACGTGACCAAGACGGAGCAGATTTTTGATCTCTTACTCACGGAGAAGCATATAAAGGTACCCGAAGGCCACAAGTTCCCCACGGTGCAAGAGCTGAACGGAAAGGCGTACTGCAAATGGCATAACACGTTCTCCCACACCACCAACGACTGCAGGGTGTGGCGGCAGCAGATCCAAATGGCAATAGAAAACGGACGGTTGATTTTCAACCAATACGCCATGAAGGTCGACACACACCCCTTCCCCGCCGTAAACATGGTGGAGTATACTTACCATGGAGGGTGCCAGCCGGATTTCTCGTGCCAAATCAATATGGTAGATCTTGGACACCACGCTGGCAAGAATGGAGATGAAGGCAGTTGCTCTCATGACAAAGATACAGAAGAAGCCGCTCCACGCGATCGGCTCCGCCAAGATGGCAAGCGCTACGTAACAGAGGGAGAAGTGAAGAACATAAGATATCAGCGACCTCTCTCTGATCACCTCCTCAACAAGTATGTGAGTCAGTATGACCAACGCCGACGGTCAAGCGATGATGATGAAAGAGATCGTCTGGCTAGAGAAGCCGAAGACATCGTCGGCATAATCGCGATGAGGAGGAGCACGAGCGTTGTGCCAAGGAAAAGGCAAGGGAGCAAGACGACGAGGACAGCACCGGGATTGTCCCTTCTTCGAGCACCGCTGGGATTCAGGAATGAGCCGATTGCCAACAATCGGCAATTGCCTAGAATGCAACCGGAAGAAGAAGGAGGCAGCCAACGTGTCCGTGTTCGAGCGCTTAGGACCTCTCCCGCCACAGAGCAAACGAGCTGAGTCCCCTCGGTTGAAAGATCTCGAAGATTCAGAAGACGAGGGAGAAGAAGAAGACAGGTATCACCGGCCAAGGTGGTGCCCTGATGGACTCAGCCGTTCCCAGAAACGCAGGGTTCAACGATTGCGCGGCCTGGAAGAAGCCGAGAGGTTATACTTGCATACGTTGAGGAAGGCAAGGCCTGATCTGGCTGCGAAGGTTCAGCGAACCCTGGATGAAGAGGGTCGTCCACGGAAAATGGAGTGGCGCCCCAAGCAAAGGAAAGCCGATGATGAAACATCGGCTGGCACAAACATGGTGCTCGTTCTTCCGACAAAGCTTAGCGCTCCACGATCACACGATGCACTCAAGGTGGGCGACGAGCAAGCGCACCAACATGATAAAGTCAGAGATTGGGCTGGTTTTATCTACCGGCCTGAACGAGTAGCAAGAGCACGTCAATGAGCAAACGTGGCGAGGCTGATCCTTGTGATCGGCCCCAAAAATTTATGAAGGGACATTACAAAACCTTCACCGAGCAAGCAAAAGTGGAGGCCGATTCCAGCAATCGGCCAAAATTATCCTCACCAACCATTCTGCCTGGGTTCGACATGTTATCCAACAAAGCCGATACCATCAATTCTCTTGACAGAATCAGCTCCGGGGGGCACCCAGGTAGATGAAACACGAGGATATGCAGTGAAGTGCCTCATTCTTTGGTAATGAGTATTAAAGTATGGGGGCCGATGCACAAGTCGGCCGTAAAAAATTCTGAAAATTCGGAAATTTTTGAGCACAGCCGATGCAGCAGACATCGACTTAAGGATATAAAAGCCGATGCATGGCCATCGACTCAAGAGGAATAACTGTTACGATCAGAGGGTCAATGGAGCACGAAGGGGGGTTTTAATGGAAGAACTCCTCAATGGAGCAGTTTAAGGGCTCAGATCCTCTCTTCAAGAACAATGCCAAGAGCAGCCTGGACGTGCAGATCAGGTCAAGGATGGATTGCATGAGATCCACCAAAGGAAAGGAGCCGATCTAGCCGGCAAGGTGCAGGAAGAACTGAAGAAGCTCGGGGGGCAGCTCACCTTGAAGGCTCTCTGCTCTGGGAAGCCGATTTATGTTCAAAACGGCTGGTTCTGCATAAAGAGCTCCCTCAGACATAATCAAGCCCAGGTCCATACGGCTAATTTGTGTATCCTCGTCTCTGCTTTGCCTTGGCTGAGACTCGGGGGGCAACAGGCCTGGTCGATGCTCCATTGAGGAACCGATTGGGGTACCATCGGTTGATCTTCGTTGCAACCTTCTTCACAAAATAAGGAGCGCTCGCTAAAAGGGATCGCTGAAACCGGTGGGAGAAATTTAAGGGCTCTCTTGGAAATCCCACAGTATCTACCGGAAAGAGAATCATCAGTTGAAGAATGGAAGGGTAAATGTCGAAGGACCGATGCGTTGCTATCGGCTCGTTACGCATTGGCAAAGGGGACAAATCGGCAAGATCAGTATGAGAGGAAATCGGCTAAGATAAGCTAAAAGGAATCGGCAAAATCGGATTGGGGAAAGTTCTTCATTGATAGATTTCTTACATAAGGAGCTGATTGCTCTCAAAAGGAAGTACTAGGGGATACATGGCCCCATCTACTGCTACTGGTCCTATGCTAGATGTCCTATCTACGGGCCATCGCCGTCCTCGCCGTCGCCGTCGCCGCCGCCGCCGGCGCTACTCCCGACAGGCTCGTCGTCGCTCCAATGGCCGCCGACCGGGCCCTCATTGTCCTCGTCTTCTTCGTCGCGCATCGTCATCGTCACCGTCGAAGTCGCCGAGGTTTCCCGGCCAAGGGCAGAACCGCTTGGCCGGAGGCTCGTCGGAGGAGGTTTCGTCCTCCTCCTCCCCCTCTTCTTCCTCCTCCTCCTCCTCAGGAGAGGTGAAGTCATAGGAGAAGCGATCGTCGTCGCTCTCCTCCTCCGTTTTCCCATCAGCGAGGAAGCGGAGGTCGCTTTCCCCGTCGGTCAAGGACTTGTCGTCCTCTGACCAAAGGGAGAAGTCATGGCTAGACTCCTCCCCGGCTGCAATGGCGCGGCGGATGTTGGCTGCGTGGACCTCCGCCGGGTTCGGCTCCGGCGTTGGCTCGCGAGACGAAGAGGACTGGGTGGAAAGGTCCGATGAAGCAGAGGAGGAAGAGGACATGGTGGCGCAGGAGGGCTTTTGGAGCGCTAATGCGAAGAAGATGCAGGAACAAACTGTGCGGAGCGGTTAAATAAAAGGGGATTGTTGTGGGTATACTTCATGGGTGTACCATCGACAGTGCCTAGATCCGGCAAGCCCGGGTGGCCCACAGACGGTGATGAGGCATGTGGCCCATCGGGCGGCCCAGTTGCTGTTGATCATGAAGGAAGAAGTCCAGCCCAGGATCAGCAAGCCGGATCCGTACCGACATAGGAGTAACCCGGATCCATGGAGGCCCATGAACCCTCCCGCGCTGCCTCTTTCGCCTATATAAAGCCTCCGCCGCGAAAACCCCCGAGACGAAGAACCACGGCACGGAAAAAAACCTTTCCGTGAGCCGCCGCCTATCGTCGAAGCCAAGATCCGGGGGACAGGGAGTCTTCGGTCACCCGGCAAGACCCTGCCGGAGCGGGGAAGTGCCCCCGAAGGCTTCTCCATCGACACCGTCGGCCATCTCCACCGCCATCTTCATCACCGCTGCTGCTCCCATGAGGAGGGAGAGAAGTTCTCCCATCGAGGCCGTCGGGCTGGCACTCGGTGAGCTGCGGTGGTTCATCTCTCTCCTATGTGCTTCAATACAATAATCTGCATGATGCCGCTCTTTACATGTGATTGAGATCCATACGATGATGCTTGTAATCTAGATGTCATTATGCTAGTCAAGTGAGTTTTACTTATGTGATCTCCGGAGACTCCTTGTCCCACGTGTGTAAAGGTGACAAGTGGTGTGCACCGTGTGGGTCTCCTTAGGCTATATTTCTACGGTATATTCTTTATTCACCGTTGGAATGGCGTAGTGAGGTGCTTATTCATTATCTCTTTACGTATTGCAATATGTGTTTGTATCACAATTTATCTATGTGCTACTTCTAGCACATGTCATTAAAGTAGTTTTATTCCTCCCCGCACGTGTGCAA
>NC_061512.1:141491676-141554344 GCF_022539505.1 Lolium rigidum
AACATAAGAAATTATCGATACGTCGGAGACGTATCGGCATCCCCAAGCTTAGTTCTGCTCGTCCCGAGCAGGTAAACGATAACAAAGATAATTTCTGGAGTGACATGCCATCATAAACTTGATCATATTGTAAACATATGTAATGAATGCAGCGATCAAAACAATGGTAATGACATGAGTAAACAAGCTGAATCATAAAGCAATGACTTTTCATGAATAGCACTTTCAAGACAGAGCATCAATAAGTCTTGCATAAGAGTTAACTCATAAAGCAATAATTTAAAGTAAAGACATTGAAGCAACACAATGGAAGATTAAGTTTCAGCGGTTGCTTTCAACTTGTAACATGTATATCTCATGGATAATTGTCAACATAGAGTAATATAACAAATGCAATAAGCAAGTATGTAAGAATCAATGCACAGTTCACACAAGTGTTTGCTTCTTGGGATGGAGAGAAATAGGTGAAGCCGACTCAACATAAAGGTAAAAGAATGGTCCTTCAAAGAGGAAAGCATCGATTGCTATATTTGTGCTAGAGCTTTGGTTTTGAAAACATAAAGAGAGCATAAAAGTAAAATTTTGAGAGGTGTTTGTTGTTGTCAACGAATGGTAGTGGGCACTCTAACTACCTCATCAACCAGATTTTCAAGAGCGGCTCCCATGAAGGACGTTATCTCTACCAGCAAGGTAGATCATCCCTCTTCTCTTTTGTTTACACATGTACTTTAGTTTCATTATTTATGGATGACACTCCTCCCAACCTTTTGCTTACACAAGCCATGGCTAACCGAATCCTCGGGTGCCTTCCAACAATCACATACCATGAAGGAGTGTCTATTTGCAAAATTAAGTTGCTTACTGATGAATCAGAGCAAAACATGTGAAGAGAATTATTAATGAAAGTTAATTAATTGGGGCTGGGAACCCCATTGCCAGTTCTTTTTGCAAAATTATTGGATAAGCGGATGTGCCACTAGTCCATTAATTGTGAAAGTTTGTCAAAAGTAAATGACAAGATCGAAAGATAAAACACCACATACTTCCTCATGAGCTATAAAACATTGACACAAATAAGATGTGATAAATTTTGAATTATTTAAAGGTAGCACTCAAGCAATTTACTTTGAATGGCGGAGAAATACCATGTAGTAGGTAGGTATGGTGGACACAAATGGCATAGTGGTTGGCTCAAGGTTTTTGGATGCATGAGAAGTATTCCCTCTCGATACAAGGCTTAGGCTAGCAAGGGTATTTGAAACAAACACAAGGATGAACCGGTGCAGCAAAACTCACATAAAAGACATATTGAAAACATTATAAGACTCTACACCGTCTTCCTTGTTGTTCAAAACTCAATACTAGAAATTATCTAGACTTTAGAGAGACCAAATATGCAAACCAAATGTTAGCAAGCTCTAGGTGTTTCTTCATTAATAGGTGCAAAGTATATGATGCAAGAGCTTAAACATGAGCACAACAATTTCCAAGTATCACATTATCCAAGACATTTTACCAATTACTACATGTAGCATTTTCCGTTTCCAACCATATAAAAATGAACGAAGCAGTTTTAACCTTCGCCATGAACATTAAAAGCTAAGAACACATGTGTTCATATGAACCAGCGGAGCGTGTCTCTCTCCCACACAAGCATTTATTCAAACAAAAAAAAAAGCACACAGACGCTCCAAGTAAAGTACATAAGATGTGACCGAATAAAAATATAGTTTCAAGAGAAGGAACCTGATAATTTGTCGATGAAGAAGGGGATGCCTTGGGCATCCCCAAGCTTAGATGCTTGAGTCTTCTTAAAATATGCAGGGATGAACCACGGGGGCATCCCCAAGCTTAGACTCTTCACTCTTCTTGATCATAGTATATCATCCTCCTCTCTTGACCCTTGAAAACTTCCTCCACACCAAACTCAAAACAAACTCATTAGAGGGTTAGTGCATAATCAAAAATTCACATGTTCAGAGGTGACACAATCATTCCTAACACTTCTGGACATTGCCCAAAGCTACTGGAAGGTAATGGAACAAAGTAATTCATCCACCATAGCAAAAGAGGCAATGCGAAATAAAAGGCAGAATCTGTCAAAACAGAACAGTCCGTAAAGACGGATTTTAAAATGGCACCAGACTTGCTCAAATGAAAATGCTCAAATTGAATGAAAGTTGCGTACATATCTGAGGATCACTCACGTAAACTGGCATAATTTTCTGAGTTACCTACAGAGAATTAGGCCCAGATTCGTGACAGACAAGAAATCTGTTTCTGCGCGAGTAATCCAAATCTAGTATGAACCTTACTATCAAAGACTTTACTTGGCACAACAATGCAAAAAAATTAAGATAAGGAGAGGTTGCTACAGTAGTAACAACTTCCAAGACACAAATATAAAATAGAGGTACTGTAGCAAAATAAACACATGGGTTATCTCCCAAGAAGTTCTTTCTTTATGGCCATTAAGATGGGCTCAACAGTTTTAATGATGCAATCGCAAGAAATAAGAGTTGAGGCAAAAGAGAGCATCAAGAAGCAAATTCAAAACAAATTTAAACCTAACATGCTTCCTATGCATAGGAATCTTGTAAATAAACAAATTCATGAAGCATAATGCAACAAGCATAGAAAGATAAAACAAGTGTAGCTTCAAAAATTTCAGCACATAGAGAGGTGTTTTAGTAACATGAAAATTTCTACAACCATATTTTCCTCTCTCATAATAACTTTCAGTAGCAACATGAGCAAACTCAACAATATAACTATCACATAAAGCATTCTTATCATGAGTCTCATGCATAAAATTATTACTCTCCACATAGGCATAATCAATTTTATTAGTTGTAGTGGGAGCAAATTCAACAAAGTAGCTATCATTATTATTCTCATCATCAAATATAGGAGGCATAGTATAATCACAATAAAATTCACTCTCCATAGTAGGTGGCACCAAAAGACCACTATCATTATAATCATCATAAATAGGAGGCAAAGTATCATCAAATAAAATTTTCTCCTCAATGCTTGGGGACTAAAAAGATCATGAAAACCAGCTTCCCCAAGCTTAGAACTTTCTATATCATTATCAACAATGGTGTTCAAAGCGTTCATACTAATATTACTACCGGCATGCAAATAAGGTTCCATAGGTTTTTTAATTTTCGCATCAAACCATCCATGTCTTAAATCAGGAAATAGAATAAGAAGCTCATTGTCGTCCATTATGCCAAACTAGTGTAAACAAGAAACAAAAAGATGCAATTGCAGGATCTAAAGGAAATAGCTTCGAGCACACACACAACGGCGAAAATAGCTTAGTAGCCGAGATCCGGAGTGTGAGTACCTTTTACCTTTCCTCCCCGGCAACGGCGCCAGAAAATAGCTTGATGTCTACGGGTGCTTCTATTCTTGTAGACAGTGTTGGGCCTCCAAGAGCGAGAGGTTTGTAGAACAGCGAGCAAGTTTCCCTTAAGTGGATCACCCAAGGCTTATCGAACTCAGGGAGGAAGAGGTCAAAGATATCCCTCTCATGCAACCCTGCAACCACAAAGCAAGAAGTCTCTTGTGTCTCCAACACACCTAATAGGTGAACTAGTTCGGTGAAGAGATAGTGAAATACAGGTGGTATAAATAAGTATGAGCAGTAGTAACGCAGCAGTAGTAACTGATACGTCTCCGACGTATCGATAATTTCTTATGTTCCATGCCACATTATTGATGATATCTACATGTTTTATGCACATTATATGTCATATTTATGCGTTTTCCGGAACTAACCTATTGACAAGATGCCGAAGTGCCGGTTCACGTTTTCTGCTGTTTTTGGTTTCGAAATCCTAGTAACGAAATATTCTCGGAATCGGACGAAATCAAGACCCGGGTTCCTATTTTTCCCGGAACCATCCAGAACACCCGAGAGCCGCCGGAGGGAAGCCACGGGGGCCCCACACCACACCCGGCGCGGCCGGAGGGGGCCGCGCCGCCCTATGGTGTGGTGGCCCCGAGCCCCCTCCGAGGCTGCCCTTCCGCCTATTTAAAGCCTCCGTCGCGAAAACCCTATTACGAAGGGCGAAACCCACAGAAACCTTCCAGAGCCGCCGCCATCGCGAAGCCAAGATGCGGGGGACAGGGAGTCTGCGTTCCGGCACCTGCCGGAGCGGGGAAGTGCCCCCGGAAGGCTTCTCCATCAACACCGCTGCCATCTCCACCGCCATCTCCATCACCGCTGCTGCTCCCATGAGGAGGGAGTAGTTCTCCATCGAGGCTCGGGGCTGTACCGGTAGCTATGTGGTTCATCTCTCTCCTATGTACTTCAATACAATAATCTCATGAGCTGCCTTACATGATTGAGATTCATATGATGATGCTTGTAATCTAGATGTCATTGTGCTAGTCAAGTGAGTTTTACTTATGTGATCTCCGGAGACTCCTTGTCCCACGTGTGTAAAGGTGACGAGTGTGTGCACCGTGTGGGTCTCTTAGGCTATATTTCACAGAATACTTACTCACTTGTTATGAATGGCGTAGTGAAGCGCTTATTTATATCTCTTTATGATTGCAATGTGTTTTGTATCACAATTTATCTATGTGCTACTCTAGCAATGTTATTACAGTAGTTTTATTCCTCCTGCACGGTGTAATGGTGACGGTGTGTGCATCCGTGTTAGTACTTGGCGTATGCTATGATCATGATCTCTTGTAGATTGTGAAGTTAACTATTGCTATGATAGTATTGATGTGATCTATTCCTCCTACATAGTGTGAAGGTGACAGGTGTGCATGCTTGTGTTAGTACTTGGTTTAGTCATGTTGATCTTTCTTGCACTCTAAGGTTATTTAAATATGAACATTGAATTGTGGAGCTTGTTAACTCCGGCATTGAGGGTTCGTGTAATCCTACGCAATGTGTTCATCATCCAACAAGAGTGTAGAGTATGCATTTATCTATTCTGTTATGTGATCAATGTTGAGTGTGTCCACTAGTGAAAGTGTAATCCCTAGGCCTTGTTCCTAAATATCGCTATCGCTGCTTGTTTACTCGTTTCTATTGCGTTACTACTGCTGCGTTACTACTGCTACCATATTACCACCATCAACTACACGCCGTTACTACTGCTCATATTCATTCGTACCACCTGTATTTCACTATCTCTTCGCCGAACTAGTGCACCTATTAGGTGTGTTGGGGACACAAGAGACTTCTTGCTTTGTGGTTGCAGGGTTGCATGAGAGGGATATCTTTGACCTCTTCCTCCCTGAGATCGATAAACCTTGGGTGATCCACTTAAGGGAAACTTGTCTGCTGTTCTACAAACCTCTGCTCTTGGAGGCCCAACACTGTCTACAAGAATAGAAGCTCCCGTAGACATCAAGCACTTTTACGGCGCCGTTGTCGGGGAGGAAAGGTAAAAAGGCACTCATACTCCGGTTCCAGGTAACGAGTACTCTTCCGGCGCCATTGTGTTTGTGCTCGAAGCTATTTCCTTTAGATCCTGCAATTGCATCTTTTTGTTTCTTGTTTACACTAGTTTGGCATAATGGACAACAATGAGCTTCTTATTCTATTTCCTGATTTAAAACATGGATTGTTTGATGCGAAAATTAAAAAACCTATGGAATCTTATTTGCATGCTGGTAGTAATATTAGTATGAACGCTTTGAACACCATTGTTGATAATAATGTAGAACGTTCTAAGCTTGGGGAAGCTGGTTTTCATGATCTTTTTAGTCCCCCAAGCATTGAGGAGAAAATTTTCTTTGATGATACTTTGCCTCCTATTTATGATGATTATAATGATAGTGGTCTTTTGGTGCCACCTACCATGGAGAGTAAATTTTGTTGTGATTATACTATGCCTCCTACACTTGATGAGAATAATAATGATAGCTACTTTGTTGAATTTGCTCCCACTACAACTAATAAAATTGATTATGCTTATGTGGAGAGTAATAATTTTATGCATGAGACTCATGATAAGAAAGCTTTATGTGATGGTTATATTGTTGAGTTTTCTCATGACACTACTGAAAGTTATTATGAGAGAGGAAAATATGGTGGTAGAAATTTTCATGTTACTAAAACACCTCTCTATATGCTTAAAATCTTGAAGTTGAGCTTGTCTAGTTTTTCTATGCTTGTTGCATTATGCTTCTTGAACTTGTTTATTTACAAGATTCCTATGCATAGGAAGCATGTTAGACTTAAATGTGTTTTGAATTTGCCTTTTGATGCTCTCTTTTGCTTCAACTACTATTTCTTGCGAGTGCATCATTAAAACTGCTGAGCCCATCTTAACGGCTATAAAGAAAGAACTTCTTGGGAGATAACCCATGTGTTATTTTGCTACAGTAATTTGTTTTATATTTGTGTCTTGGAAGTTGTTTACTACTGTAGCAACCTCTCCCTATCTTAGTTTTGAGTTTTGTTGTGCCAAGTAAAGTCTTTGATAGTAAAGTAAGTACTAGATTTGGATTACTGCGCAGTTCCAGATTTCTTTGCTGTCACGAATCTGGGTCTACCTCCCTGTAGGTAGCTCAGAAAATTAAGCCAATTTACGTGCATGATCCTCAGATATGTACGCAACTTTCATTCAATTTGGGAATTTTCATTTGAGCAAGTCTGATGCCCTAATAAAATCCATCTTTACGGACTGTTCTGTTTTGACAGATTCTGCCTTTTATTTCGCATTGCCTCTTTTGCTATGTTGGATGAATTTCTTTGATCCATTAATGTCCAGTAGCTTTATGCAATGTCCAGAAGTGTTAAGAATGATTGTGTCACCTCTGAACATGTTAATTTTTATTGTGCACTAACCCTCTAATGAGTTGTTTCGAGTTTGGTGTGGAGGAAGTTTTCAAGGATCAAGAGAGGAGTATGATGCAATATGATCAAGGAGAGTGAAAGCTCTAAGCTTGGGGATGCCCCGGTGGTTTACCCCTGCATATTTCAAGAAGACTCAAGCATCTAAGCTTGGGGATGCCCAAGGCATCCCCTTCTTCATCGACAAATTATCAGGTTCCTTCTCTTGAAACTATATTTTTATTCGGCCACATCTTATGTACTTTACTTGGAGCGTCTGTGTGCTTTTGTTTTTATTTTGTTTGAATAAAATGGATCCTAGCATTCACTTTGTGGGAGAGAGACACGCTCCGCTGTAGCATATGGACAAGTATGTCCTTAGGCTCTACTCATAGTATTCATGGCGAAGTTTCTTCTTCGTTAAATTGTTATATGGTTGGAATTGGAAAATGCTACATGTAGTAATTCTAAAATGTCTTGGATAATTTGATACTTGGCAATTTTTGTGCTCATGTTTAAGCTCTTGCATCATATACTTTGCACCCATTAATGAAGAAACACTTAGAGCTTGCTAATTTGGTTTGCATATTTGGTTTCTCTAGAGTCTAGATAATATCTAGTATTGAGTTTTGAACAAAAAGGAAGACGGTGTAGAGTCTTATAATGTTTACAATATGTCTTTTATGTGAGTTTTGCTGCACCGTTCATCCTTGTGTTTGTTTCAAATAACCTTGCTAGCCTAAACCTTGTATCGAGAGGGAATACTTCTCATGCATCTAAAATCCTTGAGCCAACCACTATGCCATTTGTGTCCACCATACCTACCTACTACATGGTATTTATCCGCCATTCCAAAGTAAATTGCTTGAGTGCTACCTTTAAAATTCTATCATTCACCTTTACAATATATAGCTCATGGGACAAATAGCTTAAAAACTATTGTGGTATTGAATATGTACTTATGCACTTTATCTCTTATTAAGTTGCTTGTTGTGCGATAACCATGTTTACGGGGACGCCATCAACTATTCTTTGTTGAATATCATGTGAGTTGCTATGCATGTCCGTGTTGTCTGAAGTAAGAGAGATCTACCACCTTAATGGTTGGAGCATGCATATTGTTAGAGAAGAGCATTGGGCCGCTAACTAAAGCCATGATTCATGGTGGAAGTTTCAGTTTTGGACATATATCCTCAATATCATATGAGAATAATAATTGTTGCCACATGCTTATGCATTAAAGAGGAGTCCATTATCTGTTGTCCATGTTGTCCCGGTATGGATGTCTAAGTTGAGAATAATCAAAAGCGAGAAATCCAAAATGCGAGCTTTCTCCTTAGACCTTTGTACAGGCGGCATGGAGGTACCCCATTGTGACACTTGGTTAAAACATGTGCATTGCAAAGATCCGGTAGTCCAAGCTAATTAGGACAAGGTGTGGGCACTATTAGTATACTATGCATGAGACTTGCAACTTGTAAGATATAATTTACATAACTCATATGCTTTATTACTACCATTGACAAAATTGTTTCATGTTTCCAAAATAAAAGCTCTAGCACAAATATAGCAATCGATGCTTTCCTCTTTGAAGGACCATTCTCTTTACTTTTATGTTGAGTCAGTTCACCTATCTCTCTCCACCTCAAGAAGCAAACACTTGTGTGAAGCTGTGCATTAATTCCTACATACTTGCATATTGTACTTGTTATATTACTCTATGTTGACAATTATCCATGAGATATACATGTTACAAGTTGAAAGCAACCGCTGAAACTTGATCTTCCTTTGTGTTGCTTCAATACCTCTACTTTGAATTATTGCTTTATGAGTTAACTCTTATGCAAGACTTATTGATGCTTGTCTTGAAAGTGCTATTCATGAAAAGTCATTGCTTTATGATTCAGTTGTTTACTCATGTCATTACCATTGTTTTGATCGCTGCATCCACTACGTATGTTTACAAATAGTATGATCAAGGTTATGATGGCATGTCACTTCAGAAATTATCTTTGTTATCGTTTTACCTGCTCGGGACGAGCAGAACTAAGCTTGGGGATGCTGATATGTCTCCGACGTATCGATAATTTCTTATGTTCCATGCCACATTATTGATGATATCTACGTGTTTTATGCACATTATATGTCATATTTATGCGTTTTCCGGAACTAACCTATTGACAAGATGCCGAAGTGCCAGTTCCTGTTTTCTGTTGTTTTTGGTTTCAGAAATCCTAGTAACGAAATATTCTCGGAATCGGACGAAATCAAGACCCGGGTTCCTATTTTTCCCGGAACCATCCAGAACACCCGAGAGCCGCCGGAGGGAAGCCCACGGGGGCCCCACACCACACCCTGGCGCGGCCAGAGGGGGGGCCACGCCGCCCTATGGTGTGGTGGCCCCAGGCCCCCTCCGAGGCTGCCCTTCCGCCTATTTAAAGCCTCCGTCGTGAAAACCCTATTACGAAGGGCGAAACCCACAGAAACCTTCCGGAGCCACCGCCATCGCGAAGCCAAGATCTGGGGGACAGGAGTCTCTGTTCCGGCACCCTGCCGGAGCGGGGAAGTGCCCCCGGAAGGCTTCTCCATCGACACCGCTGCCATCTACACCGCCATCTCCATCACCGCTGCTGCTCCCATGAGGAGGGAGTAGTTCTCCATCGAGGCTCGGGGTTGTACCGGTAGCTATGTGGTTCATCTCTCTCCTATGTACTTCAATACAATAATCTCATGAGCTGCCTTACATGATTGAGATTCATATGATGATGCTTGTAATCTAGATGTCATTGTGCTAGTCAAGTGAGTTTTACTTATGTGATCTCCGGAGACTCCTTGTCCCACGTGTGTAAAGGTGACAGTGTGTGCACCGTGTGTGTCTCTTAGGCTATATTTCACAGAATACTTACTCACTGTTATGAATGGCGTAGTGAAGCGCTTATTTATATCTCTTTATGATTGCAATGTGTTTTGTATCACAATTTATCTATGTGCTACTCTAGCAATGTTATTAAAGTAGTTTTATTCCTCCTGCACGGTGTAATGGTGATAGTGTGTGCATCCAGTGTTAGTACTTGGCGTATGCTATGATCATGATCTCTTGTAGATTGTGAAGTTAACTATTGCTATGATAGTATTGATGTGATCTATTCCTCCTACATAGTGTGAAGGTGACAGTGTGCATGTTGTGTTAGTACTTGGTTTAGTCATGTTGATCTTTCTTGCACTCTAAGGTTATTTAAATATGAACATTGAATTGTGGAGCTTGTTAACTCCGGCATTGAGGGTTCGTGTAATCCTACGCAATGTGTTCATCATCCAACAAGAGTGTAGAGTATGCATTTATCTATTACGTTATGTGATCAATGTTGAGAGTGTCCACTAGTGAAAGTGTAATCCCTAGGCCTTGTTCCTAAATATCGCTATCGCTGCTTGTTTCTTGTTTCTACTGCGTTACTATCTGCTGCGTTACTACTGCTACCATATTACCACCATCAACTACACGCCGTTACTACTGCTCATATTCATTCATACCACTTGTATTTCACTATCTCTTCGCCGAACTAGTGCACCTATTAGGTGTGTTGGGGACACAAGAGACTTCTTGCTTTGTGGTTGCAGGGTTGCATGAGAGGGATATCTTTGACCTCTTCCTCCACGAGATCGATAAACCTTGGGTGATCCACTTAAGGGAAACTTGCTTGCTGTTCTACAAACCTCTGCTCTTGGAGGCCCAACACCTGTCTACAAGAATAGAAGCTCCAGTAGACATCGATAACGCGATAAAACGAGTAAACAAGCAGCGATAGCGATATTTAGGAACAAGGCCTAGGGATTACACTTTCACTAGTGGACACTCTCAACATTGATCGCATAATAAATAACTCTTTCTCATATGTGCTACATACACTCTTCGTTGGATGATGAACACATTGCGTAGGATTACACGAACCCTCAATGCCGGAGTTAACAAGCTCCACAATTCAATGTTCATATTTAAATAACCTTAGAGCATAATAGATCATTGCAAAATAAACCAAGAACTAACATAGTGCACACACGGTCCACATTACACTATGAAGGAGGAATAGATCACATCAATACTATCATAATGATAATTAACTCCACAATCTACAAGAGATCATGATCATAGCCTACGACAAGAACCACACGGTGCACACACTAGTCACCTTTACACCATGCGGGAGGAATAGACTACTTTAATAACATCACATGAGTAGCACACAACTAGTAGCGATACAAAGCTCATCATATGGATCTCAATCATGTAAAGCAGCTCATGAGATCATTGTATTGAAGTACATAGGAGAGAGATTAACCACATAGCTACCGGTACAGACCCGAGCCTCGATGGAGAACTACTCCCTCCTCATGGGAGACAACGGCGTTGATGGAGATGGCGGTGGTGTCGATGGAGGAACCTTCCGGGGCACTTCCCCGTCCCGGTGGCGTGCCGGAACGGAGACTCCTGTCCCCGGATCTTGGCTTCGCGATGGCGGCGGCTCGGAAGGTTTCTCGTACCGTGGCTTTTTCGTCTCGAGGTTTTAGGTCGAGGGGCTTCTTATAGGCGAAGAGGCGGCATCGGAGAGAGTGCAGGGCCACCGGACAATAGGGCGGCGCGGCCGGGGCCTGGGCCGCGCCAGCCCCATGTGTGGGCCCCCTGTGGGTCCACTCTGGCGACTCTCGGGTGTTCTGGATGCTTCCGGGCAGAATAGGAACCTGGGCGTTGATTTCGTCCAATTCCGAGAATATTTCGTTACTAGGATTTCTGAAACCAAAAACAGCAGAAAACAGCAACTGGCACTTCGGCATCTTGTTAATAGGTTAGTTCCAGAAAATGCATAAATATGACATAAAATGTGCATATAACATGTAGATATCATCAATAATGTGGCATGGAACATAAGAAATTATCGATACGTCGGAGACGTATCAATGGTTAGAATTGATCAAGGATTATGATATGGAGATCCACTATCACCCCGGCAAGGCCAATGTGGTAGCGGATGCGTTGAGTAGACTGCCGTGTCAGTTGAACTCAATGATAGCCGAAGAACAACCCAGCCTATACCAGGAGTTTGAACAGTTTAGAATGGAGTTAGTCAGTGAAGGATTCCTAGCCAGCATGGAGCTACAACCCACCCTGATTGGTCAGATCAAGGAAGCTCAGAAGGGAAATGCCAGCATTGATGGAATCAAGACTCAAATAGTCGCAGGAAAAGCACCAGGATTCACCGTAGATGAAGCCGGAGTTCTTTGGTACGAAGGACGTCTCTGCGTACCATCGGACTCAGATTTGAAGCAAGTCATTCTGAAGGAAGCCCATGACACCCTATACTCTATTCACCCCGGAGGTACCAAGATGTACCAAGACACGAAGGAACAATTTTGGTGGCATGGAATGAAGAGGGAGATCGGAAGCTACATCGCCAAGTGTGATATCAGTCAACGAGTCAAGGCAGAACATCAGCGACCCGCAGGACTGCTGCAACCCCTACAGATTCCGGAATGGAAGTGGGACTTTGTAGGAATGGACTTTATCACAGGTTTGCCCAAATCCAGCAAGGGCAACGATTCTATATGGGTAGTGGTGGATAGGTTGACCAAGGTAGCCCATTTCATTGCCGTCAAGACCACCTACCAAGGACCAAAGTTAGCTGAGCTGTACATCTCCCGAATAGTCGCCCTACATGGAACCCCGAAGTCGATAGTGTCAGATAGAGGATCACAGTTCACCTCAAGATTCTGGCAGAAAGTGCATGAAGGACTAGGAACCCGTCTGAATTTCAGCACCGCCTATCACCCGCAGACCGATGGACAGACGGAAAGAGTCAACCAGATACTGGAGGACATGTTGAGAGCATGTGTACTGGAGTATGGATCCAAGTGGGAAGACTGCCTGCCTTACGCAGAATTTTCTTACAACAACAGTTATCAAGCCAGCTTGCAGATGGCCCCCTTTGAAGCTTTGTACGGAAGGAAGTGCCGTACCCCCCTGAACTGGTCGGAAGTCGGAGAAAGCCAAGTCTTTGGACCTGATGTTCTTCGTGAAGCCGAAGAGAAAGTGCATAAGATCCGCGAGTACCTCAAGACGGCGCAATCAAGGCAGAAGAGCTACGCCGACAAGAGACGCCGAGAGATGACCTTCGAGATCGGAGATTTTGTCTATCTCAAGGTATCCCCCCTGAAAGGAATGCAGAGATTCCAGCTGAAAGGAAAGCTTGCACCCCGATATGTCGGACCCTTCAAAGTTCTCAATCGCCGAGGGAAGTGTCCTATCAAGCGGAGTTTCTCGAAGAAATGTCGGTCTGTGCACGACGTATTTCACATCTCACTCCTTCGGAAGTGCACGGAAGTCCCCGAGAAGACGGAAGTGTTCAAGAACATCGATCACCGTTCGGTGGATATCAACCAAGACCCGACATACGCGTGAAGTGCCGATTCGCATCTTGGAAGAAGCATACGGAACCACCCGCACCCGAAGCATCAAGTTTCGAAGATACGGTGGAGCAATCATACCGAAGATGAAGCCACTTGGGAGCGAGAGGAAGACATGAAGAAGGAATACCCAGATCTCTTTAGTACCTAATTTTCTTTAAGATCTCGGGACGAGATCTTTTATAAGGGGGAAGGGTTTGTAACATCCCAAATTTCAAATAAAGGAAGAAGAACAATTCCAAGTATCCAAATTCAGAACCAACAAAAACTTTTACTTTGCATATAGTACCCTGCATAGGACTTGTGCATTCTGAGTGATATGCCATGATGATTGTTATATTTGTGAGTATGATGAATTCCAAAACCCTAGAATTGATCAATTGATGATCACCAACCAAATAAATCAAAAAGAGAAAGAAATCCAATATTTATAAAAATCCTAAAAACCCTAACATATGGTCTATGTCATTTTTGTAAATTTGACCCTAAACCCATTTGATCTTCACCCATAGTTGTAATATGATATTAAAGAGTAATTACAACTTTGGGAATCAAAGATATACCTTTTAAACCAATTTCAAATTTGAAAATATGATCACATGAGATAATGGTCATTTCTGACTTTTATAGTCTGATCACCACTTTGAGCCTCTCTATTTCAAATTTTCTAAACCAAACAAATACAACTCTTGGCATGTCATCCAAGTACACAACAAGGTGAACAACTTTTGTATAGATCATCTTACCAAAATCTTTCTGAATCAAGAGATAGGATCAAGCAAAGATGAGACTTTGAAACAGATTCAACAATCCCCATTTTATCAAACCTTGCTGCCCCTTGACCATTTCTTGGCTAAACCAAGTCCCCTGGACATCACTCAACCTAACCCATGCAAGAACACGCCATGGACACGACCAGATCATGGCCGGCCATGGCCATGCCGACCACGTCGCCCTCGACACGCCTCCCCTCTTTTCTCTCCACCATCGTCACGGCCACCATGTCCAACGCGTAGCCCACGACCTGCTGAGATCGTCCGTGCACGCCGTCGATCGCGAGGACGCCGACAAGCCCCGGACGACGCGCGCCCAGGTACGCCCAGGGCCGCCGCGAGCGGCATGGGCGACGTCACTGGCGCACGGACGCGCGCGACACGGCCACGCGGCGCTCGCCAAATCTCGCCGTACCCCGACCATATCCGCGCGCCACGGTACTCTCCTCGCCACGCGGAGCTCGCCGAACACGCCGACGTCATGCCTTGGCGACCACGGCCGCCGGAGAGGACGAACGCGCCCGCCACGGCCGCGACAGTACACGCGCTCGCCCGACCACCGTACGCCACCGTTTACCGCGCCGTTGACGCTCCGAGGACCGCGGTGACGTCGTGAACACGACCCCGTCGTCTCCTAGCCCTCTAGCCCACCGGAGCGGCCGCGCCCTTGTCGCCATTGCCACGGCACCCCAGCACCCACGCGCGACTATAAATAGAGGCCTCCCTCGACGATCCAAGCACACCACCATGATCACCACTCACCACCGCCTCGCTCAGCACCGGTAGCCACCCCAATCGTCGTCGGAGCAAGGCCAATCGACGCATCACCGCCGCGGAAGCTCGCGGCAATCGCCGTCGATCCGAGGCCTCCCCAAGCGACGCCACTCTGCTACCAGGAGCCTCGCCGTCGTCTACAACCTCGTCGAGCATACTGCCAACCCTAGCTGGAGCACCGTAAGCCCTCCGACCCCCTACCTGCGCCGCCGGCGAGCTTCTCTCTCGCCGTCGACGACGACACGCATGAGCCGTTAGATCGCGTTCTAATCCAACGCCCCCTGTTGATTCATACCGCTTCGGCGTTAAGCGACGCTGACGCGTGGAGCCCACTGTCAGGCGGCCCGCGCGTGCACAGATGCGTGGTGGGCTGGCCTTGGGCCATTTTTAAACGTTTGGGCCCAGTTAGTTTTCCCGCCGGCCTTTTTAATTCAAATCTCGTTTAATAATTTTAGTTTGAATTCAATACTGAACCCAACTTTGAAAATACATAGAATCTGTTTGGCTTGGCCAAATTTAACAAACTTTATATATTTGGAAAGCTAGTAAAAAGTTCTACAATTTGCCCCTGGTCTCCCTTCGAGATTCATTGTAGAAATAAAACGATAAAAAGAAGAAGGCAGGGACTTTTTCTTATTCAAATAATTCTTCAAAACCAACCAAAATAGATATTAAGTTAATTCCAACTCCTATAGCTCACATTTGACTTACACTAATTGTTTCTGCAAGATAATGGTGTGGTCACTTTGCATGATCATGCCCTAGTTTGATTAGTGGACAATATGGCTAGTTTAGTTAAGTGATATTGTCCAAAACTATTATATAAATCTTATGAAGTATTTTTACTTCATTTAAATGTTGTCTCAAATGAATTCATGTGATGTTTGCACCCCTGGTCCAAACACTCCTATATGAACATTTAGAGATTTAAACCATTTGTAGAATTATTAAATGGTATGAGGTGGTCTACCTCATTTAAATCATTTTCTTCAATAATAATAATGAATGGTTGACTTGGATCAACATAAGTTCATGTATTATTGTTTGATGAATTAAATCTTAAGAAGATTTCAATGAGAGGAAATTATTCCTCAAGAACCATATGAAATTTACTTGTCACATATGAATAAGGGGAAATTATTTTCCTCAAGTCACCCAACCAATGCACCTACTTATTTCATGTGTGTGCTTAGCATAGCTTGTGTGAAGTAATGATGTGCTTAGTTTAGCTTGAGCTTGTTTAGTGATTATACTTCATATTCAAATTTAGACGCTAGCACCGGAGATTATCAAGAGGAAGGAGAATTCTACCTAGAAGAGGAAGAAGAAAACCTAGAGAACTACCAAGGCAAGATAATACTCTTGCAAAGTGCAAATCCCTCCTTGGGCAAGGCACCATGACTCTTACCTTTCTTCATACAAGCCTATCTTATATTTACACCAGATCAGTCTTACTTGTTGTGATTTTCAAAGATTGTTTTCAAATGGTATAGGTGAATCAAACTACTAGAATAGCAAAGTTAGTCTTATAGATAGCAAAGCAATGTAGCACCCCTCATGATTAGTGCTATTGCTTGAAGTACTAAAACTTGACTACTTTAGATGGGAACATATGACTTGTTGAATTTTGAAACTTTGGAATGAGGAAACATTCCATTGAATGATTTGAGGTTGTTATGAACAAGAGAAGATGGTGATTTTTGATGAAAACCTGATATTGGTTTGAATGCGATACCTTTCCAATTTTTGAGTACCCCCACAATACCTGATTATGGGTAGGGCTTAACTGGAAGTTTATAGATCTTAGTATGTGTTCCCTCTGAACACACATCATAGGAGTTATGCCGAGGCTGCCTCCGTTGTTGAGAAAGGATGTGAATTGAGGTGAAATTGTACGGCCAAGCCCTGTGCAGTTCCCGGAGTTAACGAGTTGGTTTTCACTGGGAGGCCAAGCTCATGGGGAGAGGTGCTCATACTAGGATGTGTAAGTGAAAGGTTAGGGTTGATGATCCGCGTACTTGTGTTACGGTGACTCGGAGTTATTCCGACGGATGAAATCAAATGTTGTGGCACAAGTGTGCAACCTCTGCAGAGTGTAAATCTATTCGAATAGCCGTGTCCACGGTTACGGACGGTTGGAAGGGCCATACAGTTTCCTATGTCAGAACTTTGAAAACCGTAGTGAATGTGAATGGTGACTTGGTGACTCGTTTGGAATTATACCAATGTTGTGGGAATGACACTAATGTTCCCACTTAAGTTAGTTAGCACATGATACAAGCTTGTGAACTAAAATTTGGCTTATGCAAGTTAAAATAGAGTTTAGTACCTTTAGTTGGCATTTTACATTAGTATTAGTTTGCAAGTACTTAAAGTACTTACGGCTTTGTCCCTGGCTATTCAAATGGCCAGAGTACGATGATGAACAGAACTATCACGAGGATGACCAGCAGGACGCCTATGACAACTAGGGGTTTCTGACGTCAAAAGTTGGCCTGTGGACTAGAGAGTCCATCTATAGTTACGCTTCCGCTATGTATGAACTTGTGTATGTATGTCGATGGATATATCAACTATTTGTGTAAGATGAATCATGTGATTCAATGTTGTAAGACACTATGGCTTGTAATAAATAATGACTGTGATATTCGACTATTATGCCTCGCAACAACATTATCCTGGGATTGCGATGAATGAAATAATAGGCATCTGGACTTAAAAATCCGGGTGTTGACAGACTTCATCGCGGAGCGTGAGCTCGACACCGTCGCGGCCTCATCGCGCGCTCCAGCCAGTAGGACGCGGACAAGGCCGCCGAATGGAGGCACATCACCGTCGAGCAGGAGCGCGTCTTCGTCGACCTCGTCAGCGACGAGGAGTGAGGAGTCGACGCGCCACCGCCACGGCACAGGTCTCCGGTGAGTATCCCGGAGCTGATTTTGTTGCAATGTACTGCGTGACGGTGGAAATTGTAGTTGCTTTTGATGTAAGTAGTCGAATTTAGGACAAATGCAGTTCTACCGTCATGCGGTTGTTTTAAAATTGCAGTTTCATATGGCGCATCTGAACTACGTGCGTGCCCAAATCCGTATTGGGATGCTCTGGATACGCGGATTTGGGGTTTGAGATTTGCCGTATCTGCTAGAGATGCTCTTACAACATGTAAGCGTGGTGAAATCGGTGCATCCTCAGCGCTTTGCCGGTGCGTTGTCAGCGGTCAGCGATTTCTGCTGGTGGGCCGGTGGTTTGTGGGCATGTGCGGGAACAACTGCCTCACGCTCTTAGCTCACCCCGTAAAATTCCGGCGAGATACGGGGCATGCGCGGTTTGGGCCGTCTAGCAGGCCCCGTATTCGGGCCGCCCCGTTTCGGCGGATTACGGGGCCCAGGAAATCGGACCCACCGCCCCCTACTTATACTGGGCGCAGGTGCGAGTGAGGGGTTAACCCCTCACTCGCAACCCTAGCTCCGCCGTGCGCCGCCGCCTCCTCCATCCTGCTCCGGCGAGAAATTCCTCGCTCCCCCGCGCCGCATTCCACCCCATCTCCGGCATGGACACCCACCGCCGCAGTACCGCCTCGCCGGCGAGCGATCCCGCTCGCCGGACAACGTGGAGGATGCCTGGCGGCTTCAATGCAAAAGATCCGCCGCCGGGAGCCGCTACGCGGCCTGCAAGTACGACGGCGGCGCGTTCGTCCCATCAAAGCTCCGTGACTTCACGTGGGGCGGCCGCTGGTACCACGAGGACCCGCCGCTCAAATCGATGAGCAGCCCCAAGTTCGAGGCGTGGCGCGCCGAGTGGGAGCGCCAACGCCGGGTGGCCGAGGCATGGAGGGCGACCATCGGGAGCACCAGCGGCGGAGGTGCTCCGCTCGCCGGAGAGGAGGAGGAGGAAGACGAGGACCAGGACCCCGCCTTCTTGAAGACGATTGAAGAGTCCCTCAAGGACGCCGACGAGAGGAAGTGGGCGGAGGAGGAAGATAGGGCGGCGGCCATCGCCGCCGTGAAGGAGGCGGAGGCGCGGGAGGCGGAGGCCGACGGGTTCATCATCGACCTCTCCGACTAGAAGTCGCGATCCATGATCGCGTATTTTGTATGTAGGTATGTCGATTCCTATGTATGATCGACAAACTATGAATGAAATAGTTTCCCGGAGTTTTAAATTTACAAATATACGGTATCAAATACGGAGTCTGCTAGATGGAGCGGTGTATCTACGAGCATTTTTTTATACGGGACGCAAAAGCGGTGAAATACGAGGCAGAAAAATAAGGGGCCTGCTAGACATGCTCTTACCTTGGACGGTGGGTCCGTGGCACGGTGTCGTCCGTTCCGTCCCTGCTCAATTTGAGAATCTTTTGTCACAACACTACATAATCTCCAAAAGCTAGGGTTTAGACCCTACTCAAGAGCACGAGAATGAGAGGGATCGAGAGGGAAAATGGATGAAGGGGGCGTGTACCATGGAGGAGCGCTCGGAGGAGAAGTCGCCCGCAGGTAGCCACAAGGGAGGAGCGCCGCCGGCGCCGGTTGTTCTTCCTAGCCTGGGCTGGCTGCTTGGCGTGTGTACCATGGAGGAGCGCTCGGAGGAGGAGCCTCTGCTGCCGGGGAGGCACGTCGCCAGCAGGCAGCCACGGGGGAGGCACGCCGCCGATGCCGGGTGTTCTTCGCGTCCTGTGCTGGCTGCCTGGCGTGTACCATGGAGGAGCGCTCTATTGTCAGAACAGTATGTACACCCAGAGTAACCTCCTTCTTCCTTGAGTCACAAGCGCCACATTGCACAATATCGATCTTTGCGTTGTTTGAGTTGTTCTCAGGTAATGGAGTAGTACTAGCCAATGCATAGTTTTGGTGCAGGCTGATCTAGATCGGTGTACTACATTATACTTACCATCCACAGGTCACACTATTTTCTGAAAATAACATATATATTGCTGAAACTTATAAAATTTGTGTTCAGTTCAGTTATCATACTTAAGCTTCGTGTATTTCTTATTTTTTAACCCGGCCAGACTTGACTGTACATCCATCTTACTACTGCTTAAATAGGATAGGTTGATCCAAGAGATACATGCTATTTATTTCTACTCACGTCCGTTTCTCATGTTGACGAGGCCTAACATCGGAAAATTTGGACTATACATCAGCTTATGGTGAGGGTAAGTAAATCAGGGTTTTCATCTTTTTTGGGAGATTTAACATTATTATCTAAAGGTTTGTGGGTTAGAGTTCCTAATTGTGCAACATCTCACGATCATACAATTAGTCAAATACTAAACCTATTGCTGGTCTCCCAATATAAGCTACTGCATGTGTTTTCTTTTGTTTTATACGATTATGATATGAAAAGTAAAAAAAACTAAGAATTAGTGTTACGACCGGTATGTTCTTAGCTCTCTAAGATTTGAAAGCGTATACTTTCGCATGAGTTAGCATGAAGAAAGTCACGACCATGCTTCTGAAACACTTCAATAAAGTAGGATATTAGTTGGGAGACAAAGAAATCACTACACATTTCTCTGTTAGATGATTAAATGATTTATTTTTCCCTATATGTGGATACAAACAAATACTCAAAAGATGATATTGGTAGTACCAACCTAAGAAAGATAATTAGTGCAACTACGGAACACTCTATTTGGTAAACAAACAAATTCATATATTTTTGTATTACTTCATTAGAGCATCTCCAGTCGCGTCCCCCAAACCGTCCCCCAAAGGGATTTGGGCGCGCTGGACGAAAAAACGTTCCTAGCCGCGTCCCCCAAAGCTGATTTTTGTCCGGCGCGCCCTGATACGGTGTCCGGCGTCCCGAGGCCGTTCCCGTCCCACAGGGGACGCACCGAAAAGCGAGGCGGGAAGTGGCGGGGCCGTCCCGTCAGCGGCACATTGAATTTTAACCTAACTGTCGCCTACCTCGCGACGGAAGTTATTGGCGCGCAGCGACGGTGCAGTTCCTGCAGAGGCGCAGCGAAGCGTCTCGTCGCGCCTAGCTCTGCGTTCCGGCGTTAATGAGCGCCACCGCTCCCCCGCCTCCCTCTGGTCTATAAAAAGGGCCGCCTCTCATCGTCCCTCTCACACACAAACCCTAGCACCTCTCTCCCTAACCCTAGCCGCCACCATCTCAAGAGCCGACGTCATGGCTGGTAGAGGCACATGTCGAGCTCGCGGTCGTAGTCGTGGTCATGGCCGCGGCAGAGCTATACGCTCGCCATCGCCTGCGACGCCGGCGTCGTCCTCATCATCGGACATGCAGGAGGAGGAGCGGGCCGTGCTATTCGAGTTCATCGCCACCCTCAAGGGCGACCCGCACGGCATCTAGAGGCTGCCGGACTCGTTCGCCGACTACGTCGCCGGCGACGAGCGCCCGCGCTCGATGCATCTGCGGGAGGATGGTTGCGGCTGCTGCCGGTGGATCGTCGACGTGATCTACGACGCGCACAGCAAGATGTACCTCCACATCGGCTGGGAGAAGTTCGCGCGCTACCACCGCCTCGAAGCCGGCTTCATCCTCCTGTTCTCCTACCTTGGCGAGAGGGACATGAGCGTCAAGGTGTTCGACGAGACACGCTGCCGCCGCCACTACCACGGCGACAGAGCCGAGGAGGACGACGACTGAAGAATGTTGTTTCTTCGCAGTGAATATATGCACGAAGGTCTCTGGTTGTTCTTCCTCGGAAGAACCAACAGGGGCACCCTCACCAGCTGGATTTTCCAGTTTGGGCGACTGGGTGTGCCCTCGAGTGTTCTTTTTTGGCAGTGAACACACGAAACCTTCGATGCACGGCCTAGTTAGGTTTAGTTTTTTTGCAATATTTTATATTTGTGTCAACCATGGTTCAAACTATGTATTAGTTTGTGAAAAACCATCTTCCAAATTATGTCTTCGTGTAAACCACGTTCCCAATTATGTATTAGTTTGTGGAATATTTCTTCTCTTTATTGAAATAAAAATGCAAAAAAAACAAAAAAAGTATTTTAATGCTTGGGGTGGCGTTTGGGGGACGCGGCTGGGGAGCGACGTCCCCCAAACGCGGCACGAACGAAACACGTCCCCCAAACACTCAATCCGGCGCCGTTTGGGGGACGCTTTGGGGTACGCGACTGGAGATGCTCTTATTATGTTTTATAATAGGGTTCTTGAACTAATCTGATGTCCTCTTGTTTGTTGTGGTGACACTGAATGTTGCATTTGGTGGTTACAACTTTAGAAGGATCATGTCAGTGCAATATCAGTAATCTGCTTCCAATATTTTCGTGAGTTACATTCAGTGATTTAAAATATTGAAAGTGAATGTTTTGTGCACTAGTTTAGTTCTGCAGAGTGATCTAGACTTACTAAGCTCTCACCAACCATTTGGGTCTCTTTCCCATTATACGTTCGGTAGCATTTTTGGGTTTTGAGGCAATTAATATTGAGTCATAGTTGTGCAATAGAGTAGCTGTTCATGGATTTATGCTTGACGCAGTATGAATTGATATTCTTGTATTGGTTTTGTATGCAATACACAGGAGAGGTGTTTGTTCTAGAGTTTACCCTCTATGGTAATGTTTCTCTGTGAACACTTTGGCCTGCAATCGTTTCCCTGAAATCTGCATTATTTTTTTATTTTTTTTCAATTTTTTGACAGAACTATGACGTTTCAACTGAACTAACATAGAAAAGAATCAAAATGATCCAGGTCAGATTATCTGATATGTGCCACGAGATTCGGTGATTTATTAGTTTTATTGTTTTTGGAAATATAGACATGGATCATTGGTCTAGAGAGATGGTTCTTTCTCATTTTATAACCACGTGATAAGTGCAATGGGTTACTAGATCTACTGCGCATCACATGTTTATTTGGTCATTCTGATTTCTTCCAACATTGGATTTGATCTGGTACTTCTTGGCAAAAACAAGTGCGGTCTATAGTTCTCATGTGCTCTCGCTGACATATTTGTGTGACTTCTATTGTTATTTACTTAACTTTTGATTGTTCACTTAGCAATTATATTATACGGAGTACTTCCAACTTTGATTCTAATGGTTGTCTAGGTTGTAGGTTTCAGTACTAGAGTAGTATGCTCGGATGATTGTTTTAATGGATTTTTGTGAGCTATCGACCTTTTTTGGCTGAATATTAGCATATAAATGCTCCATGCCATCATTGCATATCAATTATAAAGTATTCAGGTTGTGCAATTTCTGAAAAATTCATGGCGACAATTTTGTTTATTTGTGCTTCAGGTTCACGTCACGGTGGCTCTCTTGCAAGCCCCTTCAGCCCCAAGTCTTGGCGATCGTCAAGAACTCATCCAACCTGGTACCTCAGCTCAAGATTTGAATACTTTAGCATGCCCACTTATACAAGTCGATGCATTCTGGAAGCTTAACTCAGGTCAACAAACAACAGATATAGGTGTGGTAATTGTCATCCAAAACTTTGTAACTCCACACTGATCCCAACTCCATGTCTCTGTAGTCTCGCCCAAGGTCTCTTTGGCACTTCAACCTGAAGCATTTGGGCTGCAACTCGGAACTCATATTGGAGCAATTCTATGCATCCAAGATGAAGATTGGTTCACGGACAATAGAGTACTATCACCGCAGCTGCAGCCAATGATTTCATATCAGCTCCAGGTCATTGGAAGATCGCTCCCCAGTTAGTAGCCATATTCAATAGTTCATCATTGAGTCACAGGAGGATCTATCACATTCCGAGGCACCACAACTATCGAGTGTATCATCAGGTTAGGCTGCCACTTAGGTTGCTTGATAGCACTGTTGCCTTTAGGGCTTACGTTATTCTCCAGCATCTGGGTTATGATCAATGAGAGTTGTTCTTTCAGAACATGCACTGCTATCGTTCAGATCTGTCTCTGTAAAGTGTTGCTAATTAATAAAATTCCCCAGTTAAAAAAGTCAAAAGCTTCCACTGAATCTTTTCTGTTTGTTTTTGTTAGTTAGTTTGTGAGAGCTGAAACGCTGTTCATCATGTTGTAACAGTATGTTTACTTATTATTCCTTTCTGATTACCTACAGCAGTGAGATATCCCTTGCGTTTTGAATCCTATCTGAACAATAAATACAAAAATGAAAGCTCAATAAACAAAAGCTCTAGCTGAATTCTCAATGTTAGACTACGCTTTATATATTATTTTTCTTTTTTTATAATACTCTTCTGATGTAGGTTCATAAGCTTCTCTTGATTAATATACTCTTGACACTGATCAATACTATGTGTGTAGTGTTTCTTCTGCCATCTAACTGTGTGCCCCTTTTTCAAAGATAGATAATTTTTAGGGTGTGTAGCGTCTTAGATTAGTAATTATGCAATCAAGTAGCTATTTTTTTCGAACTTTGGTTTTACTTTTTTCTTGCAAGCGGTTACATTTATGGACTTGGGTATTGTTGGGTTGTTTCTCAGTGTGCTTGTAGCACCTTGCAGTTTTATAGTTGATATAATCATGTTATCTCAGGGCAATGGTTAGGCGAATGAATTATGTATACAAGAAGCCGATCTTTGTATCAGCGGTCCCCACTGCCACTCGATATATTTCCCATACACATCCTCATTGTCGGGATGCTTTATCATCTTCATTTTTGATTTACAATTTCCATGGCGTTTTAGTTCTTTGGATATCATTGAGGGAGCTAACAAGTTTGTTCATTGTTGTTCTCACCGCACACTGTCGACCCCATTCACACATGCACCCCGCATGTCGTGCCACAGTCACCGCTTCACACCTACCTTGCCATGCTAGATCACATTGCTCTCACCACACAAACAAAAGAGTGACCATGCACTATTACACCGCACAAAACAGGCCATGCAACAACGACATGCAAACGGCGCGGCGACGCGCGCATGCCCATCTAGTACCCACTAGTTTCGGGCCAGATTGGGCTTCCGCGTAAACTCGCCCGAACATGCCGGGAGGTAATTGATGCTAAAAGGTGGGGTACCACAGACCGACCTTCGTGAAATGAAATTTCATCCAGCAGAAAATTATGTACGGTTGACACATGTTAGTCTCGCGTGACACATCAACCCGCACGAGTAGGAACGAGAGCAGCTCTACTACTTATGTCCACGCACGTACAACCATGTTAACGCCTACCTCTACTACTACGGTGGGACCCAAGCGTCAGTGCGCCTGTTGGTATGAGACCGGACTTGGTCAGCGATATAAATACAAGGCAGAGAACAACTGCGAGGACTTGGCTTGGAACGGAACGGCTTCGGCCTCCTCGCTTCTGTCTCCTTCCTCCTCTCTCCCCTGTTCCTCTTCCTGTAATGGCTAGAACTCTCGAATCCATGGATGTATTCCCCAATTTCTGAGTAATCGATCTGTGTGAGTAGTGTGCTGTTAACATTTGGTATTCAGAGCCAATTGATTCCTCCCCGTAACAATCCCCGGATTTCCAACCAATTTTTCCCCATCCCTTGTTCATATCTCCATTCCTCTCAAATCCGCCAACACCACCGCGGTTCTCTTCGATTGTGTGGCTTTCGAGCAAGCATGGCTTCT
The DNA here is from genome assembly GCF_022539505.1 of Lolium rigidum. Taxonomy (NCBI): domain Eukaryota; kingdom Viridiplantae; phylum Streptophyta; class Magnoliopsida; order Poales; family Poaceae; genus Lolium; species Lolium rigidum. Next base: position 141,517,005 of record NC_061512.1, read on the forward strand.
CTGGATTGCATGCTGACGGAGGAGTACAAGGCCTCCCTGCGGCAGCTCATCGCCGCGACCGTCGAGAAGTCTGTTCGCGCTTCCTTTGCGGCGTATGATGCGAAACGCGCCGCCGAGCAGCCCACCGTGCCGGAATCGAGGGCCGCCCTTCATGAGTCGGCGGACCGGATGGAGAGGCGGCGAAGGCATCGCATCGAGCTCGTCGAGGAGAGGGCAAGGCGCGACCCTGTTTGGGCGGAGAAGATTGCACGGCGTCATGCTGCGTTCCGTGACCTGCCCACATCGACCGGAGCACCACTGATGGCGACCTCAGGTTCTCCCGCGCCTCCCTCCGTCCTCACTGGCGTGTGCATCGTGGGATGGCAACCTCGTCGCTCGCCCGCCCACAACATGTTCGACGCAATGTCCAAGCCGCGCCATCTCAGTGTCGGTGCCAGCGCATGCCTCCACAACCACATCGGCTTCGTCCAGGGTCACCGTCGGTGTCCTCCCCGAGCGCTGCTGCTACGACCTCGAGCACGTGGCTGCGACCTCGTCATCTACCTCGCACGCCTCCACTTCCTCTCGCATGTGTGGTGTGTGATGGCGACTTCGGCCTCACGTCGCCCCTCGGCTGTTCGACGCAAGGTCTAGGTCGCGACATCACTGTGCCGACGCAAGGCCCGAGCTGCGACATCACTCTGCCGGTGTCCGTCGACCACACCGCAACATCTCGCTTCATCCAAGGCCACCATCGGTGTTGTCCCCGAGCACCGCTACTTCGACCCCAAGCGAGCAACCGCGGCCTCGACCGTGACCTCCACTTCTACTGCGTCAACCTACATCCTCTCTGCGTGTGCTGCGCCTGATGGCGACCTCGAGATCACATCGCCGCCCACTACCTGTTCGTCATTACGTCCGGGCAGCGACACAAGTGTTGTGACCACAACTTGCACAACACACGACAGCTGCATTTACCCCGTGGCGCATCCCGATGATGTGGGAGACTGTGCGCCGGCTAGGGATTTCATGACGCCACCAACGATCGGGACTGCGAGTGTGCCGGGTCGTGCTCACTCAGGCCACGCTCGAAATCGCAGACTCCGGCAGCTCGGATACGGTGTCCATGTCGACGCCACTTCCCGAACCCGAGGATGCTGACACTGATGTGACACATGCAGATGAGCAGCAGCTGTCTTGTTCGAGTGTGGAATTACCACTTGCGTTTGTTACTGCAAGGAAGGTGGCGAGTGATCATAGCTTCGTCACCAGCAGCATGTCTGCGACATCACTCCCTCTGGCCGCAATTGGTTTCGCCGAGGTCCATATCGCCAGACAAGGACGACGTCACGTCTGCTGCTCAAGCTGCTGGAAATGTCATTACCAGAGAGCAAGGAACCGTTCGTGACATCTCTGCCACCACAGTTCACCCAGGTCATTGTTACATGTGGCACAAATGCGAATCAGCTTCAAGCAAAATGTAGTGGTATATGTTCTCGTCTTGCCCAGACCACATTTCATTCAGTTTTCTTATTACCATGGGATCCAGGAGAGAAAATAGGGGTGTTCAGAGATTATGCTCTTAGCGAGAGATAGCGCTCACGGCACAAGTCTTAAGCAATTGAATGTATATTTCAAAGACAGTTCCAACCGCCATCGGCAGCTAGGAGAACTGCTCTGGTACATGCTTGATAGTGTTTGCCATTTTCTGATTTCAAGCTCTACACAGCAGGAGTTCTCGGACAGGTACAGTGTGACTGCCATGGTATCACGATTATTGGTTCTAGTGATGATGCACAATGGAGTGGTGCTCCGGCTATTGTTTCAGTCTGCTTTAGCCAACACATTCCTGGTATTGCCACGGGATCCAGGACTTCCATTATCCGGCATGGATACCAAGTTCCAAGACGCTCAAAAACAAAATATTTTGTTCATTGGAAGCAAGTTGAGCTCTGCAGCCAACTCTGAGATGGTGACAGTGTGCACTCTAGAGGACCTTCAGCTATGGATGAATCTGATTGTGTGGCACCAATGAATTGGGTGGTTTCTAGTACATCAACATATCCTGATTTTGATAAGAGAAGTGAGGTTTCAATACAAGTCCTTAGAAGAACAAGTGCAAACTTTTCTCGATGGCTATTTGGGTTCGAGTCTTGCTATACCGGGTCTCGGTCCTCAACAATGGACAAGTGCTTTTCTTGTTGAAGTCGCCGAGTCCAAGTATTCAGGTGCTTATGCAACGACAGACTTGGTTTTTGTATTGCACTCCTGGCAAGCCTGCCCGAGATACCTCTCGAACCTTTTCAAGACACCATTCAACAAATAGATATTGAGAAGTTTTACTCTGTTACAGCTTCTTATGTGTGCATTCCAGGGTTGGTCGCTCGGGGGCATTCCTCCGAGATTTGTCATTGCGGGATAATCCTTACCGATTACAACAAGGTGCTGCATGTAGCTTGGGACTTCGAGGCCGTCTCTTTCTTTCGGTTGGATGTGGTGCTGCGACGGATCAGGGAAGGCTTCTTCGAGCATTCCATGGGACCCTGGTGGCGTCAGTGTGGTGGCGGCTTGAGGACAAGCCGCCTTTTAAGGAAGGGGAATGTTAACGCCTACCTCTACTACTACGGTGGGACCCAAGCGTCGGTGCGCCTGTTGGTATGAGACCGGACTTGGTCAGCGATATAAATACAAGGCGAGAGAACAACTGCGAGGACTTGGCTTGGAACGGAACGGCTTCGGCCTCCTCGCTTCTGTCTCCTTCCTCCTCTCTCCCCTGTTCCTCTTCCTGTAATGGCTAGAACTCTCGAATCCATGGATGTATTCCCCAATTTCTGAGTAATCGATCTGTGTGAGTAGTGTGCTGTTAACAAACCACGTACGTCTGTCTGTCCGTGCGCGTAAAACCACGTATGTTCGGCCCCGCGCATAAGCAAGTACATGTACAAAAGTATAATCGCGCACACGAGCAAGTACATGTACAGTTGCGCCAACGAGTAAGTATAGGTACAGAAGTACAGTCGCGCACACCAGCAAATACAGGTACATAAGTCTCACGCACACGAGAAAGTACATAAGTACAGTCGCGCACACGAACAAGAAGTACAGTCGCGCACAAAAACAAGTACAAAAGCAGAGGTACAGTAGAGCACACAAGCAATTACAGAGCAAAAGGAAAACTGCATAAAATATATAAAAACAGAATTATTTATCAGTCGAAGCACGAGTACAGTTAGGTACACACCACGGGTACAATCATACTAGTATCGGAAGTACGGAAAAAGTAACCCGAAACCTATCAACGTAGGATCTAGTTTGAAGATCTTAACGCATAGTTTGAAGATTTTGACGGGAGGATCTCAAAAGTGAAAACGGATCGTAATTTAAACTTACGGTTCTTAAAATATTTCATTTAAAAAAGAATCTATAAAATAAAGGAAAAAGCTTACGCAACCCAGCCCATGTGTCTTCTCTCTCCTCCCTCATCCCTATCTTGTTTTTCCCTTGCGACACTGGCGAGCAGGGAGATCACTTCCCAGATATTTTCTAGCACCATATTGCGTCACTTGTCTCGTGCGGAGTGAGTTGTCTTCCCTTCACGAAGGTTTTTTTTTAATGATTTTCTAAAAAAAACGTTGTCAAATGTATCGACACTCACACGCTCGACATCATTGGGCGAGGCTGGGCTCAAAAATGGGGTGTCAAAAATCTTACTAAGTTGTCTTGACGTTGGAGACACTAGCGGAGCAAGACCAAACTAAATCAGGGTGCACAACCTAGTAATATTGGCACGTAAAAAAACTACTAATATTGGCTAATTTGATTCACGATAGTGCACACACTATTTTTTTTAGCTGATTGCAAAGTTAAATTATTTTTCTATCCTGGAGCACGTGCACTCCCTTGGATACATGTAGCGCCACCAATGGGTGGGAGCACCATGTGCTCGTGCTCGTGGTGGAGGTAGTGGAGCCCCGCGCAGACATCCATGATAAGAGCATCTTCATTCGTGCAGGGTGTGTAGGGGTGGTGGGGGTGCCCAGCCGTGCTGTGCACCCCATAGGCCGCTCCAATATAATTTCATGTATAATTTAAATTTAAATAATAAATAAAGTGTGATAATTTGTTGTAACTTAAACAAATGCTGAAAATAATTCAACAAATACAACATAGCACACAAATAATTTAGGTTCATTAAATCACACAAATTTAAAAGTTTAAATTACAATGGCAAACAAATAAACAAACTAGACGGCATTTTTGAGAATCCACAAATGCTCCACCGGATCATCTTGCGGTTGGTGTATGCGGCGGTGGAGTGTGTTTCTACCGGTGGCAATGGACCGTCGCGATGAGGGGTGGTTGCGGCGGCGACATCGGGGATGGGAGGTGGTCGCGAGGCGAAGAAGGAAAATATTTGTGTTTTTTTTGGCTTTGGTCGCTGATAGGGCTGGCCTGCGGCATTTTCTCGCCACGCCGGCGCCCCCACTAGCCCCCCTACAGATTGGGTTCATCCTGAGGACGCCGGATGGAGAATTGGGCCACGCCGGCGGAAAAACAAAATTACGGACTGTGGTTGGGCGTTCGCTTTCGTGCCGGCGACCCCCAAGCGGCTATTGGGGGCCTTTGGAGAGGGCGAGTGGAGATGCTCTAACGTCGTAGGTGATAGATGTTAGAATATACGTATGACTTGTATACGTATAGGTATAGGACTCTGTACTTGTACCTCTGATGACCCACAAGTATAGGGGATCGCAACAGTCTTCGCGGGAAGTAAAATCCAATTTATTGATTCGACACAAGGGGAGACAAAGAATACTTGAAAGCCTTAACAGCGGAGTTGTCAATTCAGCTGCACCTGGAAACAGACTTGCTCGCAAGAGTTTATCAGTAGTAACAGTTTTATAGCAGTAGCAGTGGTGAAATAATACCAGCAGTGAAATAAAGACAGCAGTAGTGATTATAGTAAACCGCAGGATTAAATACTGTAGGCACAGGGATGGATGACGGGCGTTGCATGGATAAGAGAAACTCATGTAACAATCAAAGCAGGGCATTTGCAGATAATAATAAAACGGTGTCCAAGTACTAAGCAATCCATAGGCATGTGTTCCGTATATAGTCGTACGTGCTCGCAATGAGAAACTTGCACAACATCTTTTGTCCTACCAGCCGGTGGCAGCCGGGCCTCTAGGGAATCTACTGGAAATTAAGGTACTCCTTTTAATAGAGCACCGGAGCAAAGCATTAACACTCCGTGAACACATGTGATCCTCACATCACTGCCTTCCCCTCCGGTTGTCCCAATTTCTGTCACTTTGGGGCCTCGAGTTTCGGACAGCGATATGTGTATACAATTTGCAGGTAAGATCATAAAACAATGCATATCATCATGAAACAATAACATGTTCAGATCTGAGATCATGCCACTCGGGCCCTAATGACAAGCATTAAGCATAACAAGTTGCAACAATATCATCAAAGTACCAATTACGGACACTAGGCACTATGCCCTAACAATCTTATGCTATTGCATGACCAATCTCATCCAATCCCTACCATCCCCTTCAGCCTACAGCGGGGGAATTACTCACACATGGATGGGGGAAACATTGCTGGTCGATGGAGAGGCGTCGGTGGTGATGATGGCGATGATCTCCTCCAATTCCCCGTCCCGGCGGAGTGCCAGAACGGAGTTTCTGGTCCCGAGACGGAGTTTCGCGATGTGGCGGCGTTCTGGAGGGTTTCTGGCGACTTCGACTTCTCGTCTCGCGTTTTTAGATCGAAGACCTTAAGTAGTCCAGAGGAGGGCGTCAGAGGCCAGCCGAGGCGGCCACACAGTAGGGCGGAGCGCCCCCCTCCCGGGCCGCGCCGGCCTAGTGTGTGGGGGCCTCAGGCCTCCACCTGGCTTGCCCTTCTGGCTCCGTAATTCTTCTGGAAAAATAAGACCTTCGACATAAATTCTGGGGATTTCCCTGAAAGTTGGATTTCTGCACAAAACGAGACACCAGAGAAATTCTGCTGAAAACAGCGTTAGTCCGTGTTAGTTGTATCCAAAATACACAAATTAGAGGCAAAACAATAGCAAAAGTGTTCGGGAAAGTAGATACGTTTTGGACGTATCAACTCCCCCCAAGCTTAGCTTATTGCTTGTCCTCAAGCAATTCAGTTAACAACTGAGTGCGATAAAAAGAAATTTCACGAACACATTTGCTCATATGATGTAAATATTCTCATGATATGGACAAGTACTCAGGCAATCCATAATAAGATACATGCAAATAAGATCATCCAATAGCTATGTGAATCATGGAAAGGTACCAACAAATTAATAATAAGCATCATGAATCATGTCTATCAGCAGGATTGCAATGTTCATAAAAGGATATGATAAAGTGGTATCTCGCTTGCCCGTATTTAAACAGCAAAACATAAATGCTCAGGCACCTCTGAAGTTCATGGAAAGACTAGAAATAGAGATTGTCAAAGATAAAAACATCAAAGTTATACCACAGTCAATCATATTTTGGGACAAGCATATTATACTAAGAATGACAGTTGTGCTCTCAAGAAAGTGCTCAAAGAAAAGGTGGTGACACAACATGAAAGTAAAAGATTGACCCTTCGCAGAGGGAAGCAGGGATTAACATGCGCTAGAGCTTTTCATTTTTAAAACAGGAGTAAAATTATTTTGAGAGGTGTTTGTTGTTGTCAACGAATGGTAATGGGTACACCAACTACCTCGCCAACCAGACTTTCAAGAGTGGCTCCCATGAAGGACGTTATTTCTACCAGCAAGGTAGATCATCCCTCTTCTCTTTTGTTTACACACGTACTTTAGTTTTATTATGGGAGACACTCCCCCAACCTTTGCTTACACAAGCCATGGCTAACCGAATCCTCGGGTGCCTTCCAATCAATCTCATACCATGGAGGAGTGTCTATTTGCAAAATTAAGTTACTTACTGATGAATCAGAGCAAAACGTGTGAAGAGAATTATTAATGAAGTTATTAATTGGGGCTGGGCACCCCGTTGCCAGCTCTTATTATGCAAGTCTGTCAAAAGTAAATGACAAGGTCGAAAGATAAACACCACATACTTCCTCATGAGCTATAAAACATTAACACAAATTGAGAAGCATTTGAAGGTTTAAAGGTAGCGCATGAGAGTTTACTTGGAATGGTTTGAAATGCCATGCATAGGTATTTATGGTGGACACTTTGGAATAACTTGGTTTTCAGGGGTTTGGAAGCACGAGCAGCGTTCCCGCTCAGTACAAGTGAAGGCTAGCAATAGACCGGGAGCGACAATCAAGAGAGCAATCCATCGTCATAATCATGCTTGCGGCAAAATAAATTAACGGAGGCATAAAAGTGATACAAGAACTCTGAGGCAAAGTAAATCATCAAGGCTTAATTGACTTTTGTTCATTCATATGCATGCGTGAGCATGTGCCAAGTCGATTCGAATGAATTATTCAGAGGAGGATACCACAATGTCATACCTATTTATGAATAAAACAATGCAAGCAAACATCCATGACATGCTACTCATATTAATAAACTGGAGCTAAACATGAGAGATCATGAACTACTAGACTTTCTTAAATGACATATACCTCACATGAACCAACTAAGCATGCTCACATGGATGGTATATGTACAAAAATGAAAACAAATAGAGTTCATACCAGCCTCTCACCACAGTCGAATTGTCGTAGATCGTCATTATTGCCTTTCACTTGTGTAGCTTGAATAATATGGAATGAAAACCATGCTCCAGCCACCGAAAACCATTGAACTCATAATGAACTTTACAAAACCAAAGAAGAACAGCAAATATTTTTGGTGTTTTCGAATTGGAAACAAGAACAAAAGGAAACAAGCAAACAAAACAAAATCTTTTTGGATTTTCTTATAGCAAACCAACGATAGCAAATAAAGCAAAATAAATACAAGAAACCAAAGTAAGCAAATGGTAAAGAGAAACAACAGAAATATTTTTGGTCTTTTTGTGTTTTAGGAAAGAAACAAAGCAAAAACAAGAAAATGGAAACTAGAAGAGTCACATAAACACAAAGCAGCAGCAATTCGTCAAACTTGACAGCAGTACAGTAATCGATTTTTAAGAAATTCCTCCGCTGCCCAGCTCGAAAAGTGTTCAACTAATGAAAGTTAGATAACAACCTGGGGAACATGCACAAAAATTGTCTTCGCAAAATAACGTTCTGGCTGTTTTTGAGAATTTTTTTGGTATCAGTCCAGAAACTGTTTTTAGGCAGCACTTCCCCAAATATCATCTCCCTCTTATTAGAAAACCACTTATAGAAACTAAACAAGTATATACAAGTATCCAGCAACTATAATATGCAAAGAATGAGTGATGCCGGTATACCTCCCCCCAAGCTTAGGCTCTTCACTCTTCTTGATCACATTATATCACCCTTCTCTCTTGACCTTTGAAAACTTCTGCCACACCAAACTTCTCATAAACTTCATTAGAGGGGTTAGTACTCAAAAACTTTAATCCACTTTAGTCCTGCAGTGAAACATTGCAAGAACTCAATAAAACATTAGCTACAGCTCTCCACGTCTAGAAAGCCTTACTTAAAGTCCACAAGAGACAATGCAAAAAACAGAGACATAATCTGCCAAAACAGGACAGCCAGTAAAGACGAATTTTTTCGAGGTACTTCCGTTTCTCAAATCAGAAAACTCAAAACTAATGAAAGTTGCATACATATCTGAGGATCACAGGTGAATTTTTACAGAATTTTTAGATTCTCCTACAGAGAGAAAAACTCAAATTCGTGACAGCTAAAAATCTGTTTCTGCGCAGAAATCCAAATCTAGCATCAACTTTCTATTAGAGACTTTACTTGGCACAATAATGCAATAAAGTAAAGATACAAAGGTATTGCTACAGTAAGTAAAACAAGTGGAGGAAGAAAGAGATGTTGTTTACCTCCTCTATGCATATAAAAAGTATTTGTTAACAAGGTTGATCAAGTCTTGCCACCAAATAAATTTTACATAGCATAAGAAGAAATAAACCTCAAATCAATCATGTTACCTTGAATTGTATTGATATGGATCCAATCATAATATTTTGATATCCTTCTTTAGGCTCATATATAGGACAATCAATAGCTCCAACTTTGATAGTTCTGACATTAGAAATTGTATTAACTCCACATACTTTATCAATCCTCTTGGGGAAATAAGCGGTATGCTCCTTGTCATCGACATTGAAAGTAACTTTTCCTTTATTGCAATCAATAACAGCCCCTGCGGTGTTAAGAAAAGGTCTCCCAAGAATAATAGACATATTATCATCTTCAGGCATTTCCAACACAACAAAATCAGTTAATATCAAGCAGTTATTAGTAACTTGAACAGGAACATCCTCACATATACCAACAGGAATAGCAGTAGATTTATCAGCCATTTGCAAAGATATATCAGTTGGTATCAAATTATCTAAATAAAGTCTCTTGTAAAGAGAAAAAGGCATAACACTAACACCCACTCCCAAATCACATAGAGCAGTTCTAACATAATTATTCTTAATAGAACAAGGAATAGTCGGTATACCTGGGTCGCCCAGCTTCTTTGGAACTTTGCCATTGAAAGAGTAATTAGCAAGTTGGTATCAACTTGCTAAGTAGCAAGTTGATATTCAACTTATCTAAATAAAGTCTCTTGTAAAGAGAAAAAGGCATAACACTAACACCCACTCCCAAATCACATAGAGCAGTTCTAACATAATTATTCTTAATAGAACAAGGAATAGTCGGTATACCTGGGTCGCCCAGCTTCTTTGGAACTTTGCCATTGAAAGAGTAATTAGCAAGCATAATGGAAATCTCCTCATTAGGAATTTTCCTTTTGTTAGTGACAATATCTTTCATATACTTTGAATAAGGAGGCAATTTAATAGCATCAGTTAAAGGGATTTGCAAGAATAAAGGTTTCATCCAATCACAAAATTTATTATAGTGTTCTTCTTCCTTTGATTTTAGTTTCTTAGCATGAAAAGACATTTGTTTTTGAACCCACGGTTCCCTTTCATTACCATGTTTCTTAGCAGTAAAATCTTCTTTAGTATACTTTTTATTTTTAGCATGCTTTTCAGGTTCATCTTCAACCTCTTCTTTATCAGAAGCATCATTCTTATCATTATCATTATCATGTTCATTACCACTTTCAGTTTCAGCATCAGAAATTGAAATACTATTAGGATCATTAACAGGTTCAGAGGACTCTACAACATTTTTATGTTTCTTTTTCTTTTTCTTAGAATGAGCACTAGTTTCAATTCGTTGAGAATCTTGTTCAACTCTTTTGGGATGCCCTTCAGGATATAGAGGATCCTGGGTAGAAACACCGCATCTAGTTGTTACTTCATAAGCATGTTTTTCTTTAGAATTATTTTTTAACAAGTCATTTTGCACTTTAGTGAGTTGATCAATTTGAGTTTGAATCATATGTAAATGTTTAACAAGCATCTTAACATCATTGGAGGTTCTCTCCACAATATCATGCAAATTACTAATAGCTTGAGAATTTTCCATTAAATGATTCTCTACTCTCATATTGAAATTTTCTTGCTTAACAATATAATTATCAAACTCATCTAAGCATTGAGCAGGAGGTTTTGAATACGGAATATCTTCCCTAGTAAAGCGTTGAAGAGAGTTTACCTCAATCATGGATGAAGGGGGAATTATCTCGCATAAATCTTCTATGGGAGGTAAGTTCTTCACATCTTCAGATTTAATACCTTTCTCCTTAAGAGATTTCTTGGCTTCCCTCATATCTTCATCATTTAATTTAATTAAACCCCTCTTCTTCAATATTGGCGTCGGAGTTGGTTCAGGTGTAGTCCAATCATCATGATACCGGCCTATTTTAGCCAATAATTCTTCGACTTCGTCTGGAGTTCTTTTCCTGAAAACACAACCAGCACAACTATCCAAATATGCTCTAGACTCAATGGTTAGTCCACTATAAAATATATCAAGTAAATCATGCTTTTCCAAATCATGTCCAGGTCGAGCTCTGATAAGAGAGCAAAATCTTGCCCAAGCTTCAGGCAATTTCTCTCCATCTTCCTGGTCGAAGCTATAAATTTTCTGTAAAGCAGCATGTTGAGCACTAGCAGGAAAGTATTTCCGAAAGAAAACATCAAGCAAACAACTTGGACTATCAATAGAACCAGGAGGCAAATTATTAGACCAAGTTTTAGCATCATCCTTTAATGAGAAAGGAAAAATTTTAGCAACAAAATAAGTACGCATCTTGACATCATCAGAAAACAAGCTACTCAAAGTAGAAAGTTCATTCATGTGTTCTACAACACTTTCTTTTTCAGTACCACAAAAGGATGTTGTCTCAACAATAGCTATATGAGTTAGATCGAGAGAAAAATCATAATCTTTATCCTTAATGCATATAGGAGATGTGGCAAATTTAGGATCAGGAGACAGTTTATATCTAACAGTATGTTGTGCAAGCAACTTTTTACTTTTTCTTGCATCAGTAGTAGCATTGCATTTATCAATAAAATCATCATCAAGTTCCACATAATCTTCATCAGGATCATCACTAGAGTATTCAAACTCAGGTGAATTAACAGGTGTAGCAGTATTTTCATTAGGAGTTTCAGCATTTTCAGTTTGTCTAGACCTAGCAATTGTAGCATCTAGAAAAGATCCCAATGAACCACTATCATCAAGCACAGCAGAAGCATCATCAATATTATAAGAGTTTTCAGATTCAGCAGAAGTACCAGCATGTGAAGCCTGTGGAGGTCAAACAAGTTGACCTATCACAGATGGTGAATCAAGAGCAGCAGAGGTACTTAGAGTTGTACCTTTTCTTGTAGTGGATGGTAATATGGCGACTTTAGAATCGCGAGATTTACCCATGATGAAGAATTTGCAGCGAACAATATCAATCCATGTGAACTTCCAAATAAAGCTATGCTCCCCGGCAACAGCGCCAGAAAATAGTCTTGATGACCCACAAGTATAGGGGATCGCAACAGTCTTCGCAGGAAGTAAAACCCAATTAATTGATTCGACACAAGGGGAGACAAAGAATACTTGAAAGCCTTAACAGCGGAGTTGTCAATTCAGCTGCACCTGGAAACAGACTTGCTCGCAAGAGTTTATAAGTAGTAACAGTTTTATAGCAGTAGCAGTGGTGAAATAATAGCAGCAGTGAAATAAAGACAGCAGTAGTGATTATAGTAAACAACAGGATTAAAATACTGTAGGCACAGGGATGGATGACGGGTGTTGCATGGATGAGAGAAACTCATGTAACAATCAAAGCAGGGCATTTGCAGATAATAATAAAACGGTGTCCAAGTACTAAGCAATCCATAGGCATGTGTTCCGTATATAGTCGTACGTGCTCGCAATGAGAAAATTGCACAACATCTTTTGTCCTACCAGCCGGTGGCAGCCGGGCCTCTAGGGAATCTATTGGAAATTAAGGTACTCCTTTTAATAGAGCACCGGAGCAAAGCATTAACACTCCGTGAACACATGTGATCCTCACATCACTGCCTTCTCCTCCGGTTGTCCCAATTTCTGTCACTTTGGGGCCTCGGGTTCCGGACAGCGACATGTGTATACAACTTGCAGGTAAGATCATAAAACAATTCATATCATCATGAAACAATAACATGTTCAGATCTGAGATCATGGCACTCGGGCCCTAGTGACAAGCATTAAGCATAACAAGTTGCAACAATATCATCAAAGTACCAATTACAGACACTAGGCACTATGCCCTAACAATCTTATGTTATTACATGACCAATCTCATCCAATCCTGTAACATCCCATGTTTGTTAATCCAATTTTGTTGCTAAGTTGTTCATAAGCATGCATGCATTTGCATTGAATTGGAGAAATTTTGCACTAAAAAGGTTTGCAACAATGTTGCCAATGTTGTTGTTTGCTCTATTTAAATATTTGGTGCAAAAGCCCCTCAAAATCTTGGGTCAAAACACCCTAAAATTCCCCTAATTTTCCCCTGTTTTATTTTTTTCCAGGGAAACACCAAAACTGCAGGGGGTTTTGGGGAAATTTCCCTTTGTCTTCTTCGACAGGCACAGGCAGTGCTGCCTGGCGCGCTGCTGGCCGCCGATCCTCTGCCCGGCCGCGCTGCGATGCTCGCCGCCGCTCGCCGCCCCTGGGCGAGGATAAGGCCTCCACGGCGCCCTCTCCTTCTCCCATATCCTCTCCCCTGGCCCTCTCTCCCTCTCTCTCTGTGAGCGCGCCCGAAACCCTAGCCCCGGCCATCTCCCTCTCGCCGTCGCTCCGGCCACCCCCGCGTCCAGAAGACCGCGCCCGAAGCTCCGCCTCGCCTCTATGAGCATCCTCGTCGAAGGAATCGACGGGGGAGGCCCAGAATCGACGCCACGGCCTCGTCTTCCCCGCGGCCGGCCACCGCCTCCGTCGGCTATGGCGCCACCTCCCGGCCTCCCTGCCGTCGTCGTCGACACCATCGGCTCCGGGGTGAGCTCCTCGTTCCTCCGAGCCCCTCCGCTCTCTCCCTCGCTCGCTGCAGCGCCGCCGCACCATGCGCCCGCGAGCTCTGCCGCCAGCCATCGCCGCCGACGCGCCTCCGGCGACCTTGGGCGAGCGGCGCCGCCACCAGCAGGTTTGCCGCGGCCTCCTCTCTGGGATGCGCGCTTCTGCGCGTCCAGGGGGCCACGGGAGCGCAGCCTCCGCTGCTCACCGGCGCCGGTCCGCCGTGGTCAACCACCGGCGGTTGACTCCGGTGGGACCCGGTTGTCAGCCCGTTTTCTTTTATTTTGTTTTGTATTCTCTGTAAATAATAAACCCCTGACAGGTGGGTCCCCCTAGTCAGAGTTTTAATCTTTTCTGAAATTCACTTTAAATGAATAAAACCCTGACAGTGGGTCCGATCTGTCGGAGATTTAATATTTTCCAAAAATTCCGGAAAATGGATAAAACTTGTAAAATCAATAACTTATTCATTTTAAATCAGAAAAATATGTATAATATATCAAAATCTTCAGAAAAATGAGATCTACACTTTAGTATCAAAAGCATGCATTGTTAAACAACTTTGAACCCTGTCTTTAATAGGAGAACAAAAGAACCCTTTTCTTTATTCATGTGGTTTATGGAAATGCTAACCCTAGGGCATTCCAAACCCATTTAAATTGCCTTCCATGTGTAGGGGTTAATCTCAATAACTTTAACATGTCATATCATCATTGTTGTATGCGCATTGCATCGATGCCATGTGTTGATTGTTGTTTTACCCTTTCCGGTGTTTGCTTCTTCGCGATCGATAGAGTACGAGTCTGAGACAATGAGGATCAACAACAGAGATGATCAATTCCTATCCATCGACAAACAATTCAAGCAGAAGATCTCGAAGATCCATATTGGTTTGTCAGGGACAAAGGCAAGCCCTAGCCTGGTTCATACATGTTTATGAAATGCTTTTATTTCTGGGTCCTACATATTGCACACGATTCAACTGTCTTTTATCGATAGGTAGAGTTATCCTATCTATTGCATGTTCTACCTTTGTAGCCTCGATACCCGATCCACTTGCTCCTAGCATACCTAGGTTTGGCATGTGTGCGTCGCGAGAGCCTTTATCTCTTTATGCTTAGCCATGCTTAGTTTGTTACGCTGCTACTCCGGTCTTCGGACTGGAGCCTTACAATGAAATGAATCTAGCATGACAGAGTTGACGTGGTAAGTATAGAGATGAGTGTTAAACATGATTAAAGGCTCGGACGAAAGGCCACATTGGGATGTGGTGGGTTGTTTCGTTTCGCCGACCCTAGGATGCGAGTTCTCGCCTCTTGAACCAAGACCGAGCGTACAACCACACGAGGCCCTATTATGGTACCCTCTCGACTCAATAACTTGCCTAGTAGATTCCATGAGTCACATAGTTTGCGCTTTACCCGGACATATGCATTGCATCTTTGCTTGGGGGAAAAGGTACATAACGGGTAGGTAAGCGTGGTCGTGGTGGCTGGGGTTAGAGTCCTCGGGGAAACCCACCTCGGCTCACATCGTTAAGGACCGGCTTCGGGACTTGACCCGTTACGGCGGAACAATCCTTAGCGCGTGACTCATGGTCTCGGCGACAGACAAGGTAAAGGTCGTGGTCAACCACCCTCTGCCGGCTTTCCAAGGAAGAGAGCTAATATATTGGCATTAAGAGTCGGTTGGCACGTGTGGATAAAATTGTGCACCCTCGCAGGTTAAATCTTTTCGAAAAGCCGTGTCCGCGGTTATGGACGACTTGGGAACGGACGTGGAGACCATAGAGAACTTGAACCTGATCGTAAAACTTGGCAACCAATGTGTGTTTACGGATACCTTCTCCGGGTTTTGAGGGGGTAATCCGAGGATAGTGGTTCGAGATGATGAAGATTGGTGGATACAATATGATGATCAAATAGAGATAGAGATATCGCTCTCTTATCCCCTTTTAAAGGTTCTGAGTAGTCGAGCTTCTCCTCTCTCTTGTCTTACAAAGGAAAACCGGCTTTACGCAAAAGAAGCTCCACAGAAAGCCCGCATACCCGCTTTGCTAAAAGGTTGTACTAAGTCTTGCTGAGTCCCTGTACTCAGCTTTGCATGCTTTTGTTTCAGACGAAGTTGCTCCAACAGATGGTGGTTTCTAGTCGACATCGACGAGTAGCTTGGGGTTCCCAGGTGGCAGCCTGGAATCTATGGGCTGGGACGTCGCCGTTATGCTCCTTGGCCTCTTAGGCCTTTTGCTATCTTGCTATGTCTAATAGCATAACTTTGCTTCCGTTGATTGATGTATGTCGGGTCGGTGACCTCCGCTTGTAATACTTTGGTTCTTCGCTCGGTTATGAGCTTGTATTACTTCTGGAGTCGTAGAGTCACTGTTGTGTTACCGATTCTCTCATTGTAGTCTCTCGAGCTCTAGGTTAGGCTTATGTCAGACGAAGATCTGGTATTTGTCTAACCCTGATCCCGGGGGTGCCACAGGTTTTGGTATCAGAGCAGGACTGCCTGTAGGAAACCCTTGTTAATTGGTCGATGTTGAGTCTAGTGTTTGTGAAAACTATTTGAAAGCTAAAAGTATCTGCGAAAATCTGATTAGGCTTCTTTTTACTCCTTATCTGGTATCGCTCTAATTCAAAGGTGCCTTACCTTGTGTTGTTTTGAAAGCTTTCCTATCTTTTCTAGTCTTTCAAACTTAGGTGCCTCAAAGGCAGGTCGTTTCTAACCAGTTGACCTAGTGCAGAGTTCTCCAGAGTCGTGTGTGTTCTGTGCTTCCTCTTTGTTTTGTTTTGTTTCAACAGAGAGATTCCTTTCCATCATGATCTCTCTATTTTGTGGGTTCCACATCATTCTGTTCTAGGCTTCGAGGTTTCCTTTCGCCTTGAATGCCCCCTTTCTATTTGCTTGGTACTTCGGAAGCTATGCATGCTTCTAGAAGCTACACCGTGATCACTACCTTGTAGTGTCCTCCGTGTCACTCATCTAGTAGTTACTTCTTTCTCGGGTTTTAACCCTTGGACTTGAACCGAAGGTCCCCGATTGTGCTAGATTCTAGTATACAAATCTTAGTGCATGAAGCTGGCCTTTAACCCAAGATCCATTCCATTGAACACTGGTGTTAATGTTCAAACATTACATCGGGATGGTTAAATTCAAATCAAGCTATCCTTCAAGCTTGTGGTTATTGTCGTGTTGAATTGCGGCAATAAATATCTTTCCCTTCCACTAGCTATTCCAGATGTTCTTTCGTCGAACCAAATGGATCACGATAAGAGTGCTCTTTGCGAGTCTCCTATCTATGTCCGTGACTCTGCCACACCTCCCATTTCAGCATAAGTTTGCCAAAGTGTCATCTTGTGCATCTACTTCTCCGGTATTCTGATCCTGATCGTGTTCTTCCTCTTTAGTTGCTTTCCAACCTTGTTTGCTAGTTAGCAACCAAGTGGTAAATGTGCATTGGTGTCTCTAGTGCATGTTACTTTAGGGGTTCTTTAAGACAAGCCACGTCGATATGTTAGGAGAAACAAACTCCAGTACCTCGTCTATCTCTAAGACTTAGTCAAAGTGTTGTACTTCGCAGATTAAGAGGCCTCGTGAGCTTCTGTTCTACCTTAGAGTATCACAACCTTTTATATCTATAGGTCGTGCTAAGTCTCATGGCCTTATTGATGAAGTGATGCTCCTACATATCTCTACTCACCCTTCCTCCGAGCTGTTCGTGCTTGGGAATGTTGGGGTTGGTGTATTGATGTGGCCATCCGAGATTCTTAGCAATTCTTATTGCTTCGAAATCCAAGGACATTTGTGTCATTCTTAGCATGATTGGTTCGCCAATTACTAAGCGAAGTTTGATTGTGCTGCCAAGTCCGTTTGTTCTGGCACATCTTCGGTCAAAGAGTTAGGTTCATCCCAAAGCTCTCAAGACCATATCGTTTGCTTTGTAAAGCAAGATCCCCTATCGAATTCAATGATATACCGGTGGTTCGTGATATTCTGGGTGTCCTTCTAGAAGTATCGTCATGTTGTCCCATGACCATGTTGTCAGGTTCGTGAGTATGTTGGTTCTCTGAATCACTCTTTCTCCAAGACACCGTGCTGGATATCCTGGATTAGTTGGTTGAGCTTAAACAACAACTTGGAGAGTTGAAAGACAAGAGCTCTATCCAACTTGATTATTCTTAAAGGGATATCTAGTTTTGTTCGCGCTGAAGTCTGATAGTATCTTCCCCATGGATTTGCTATCTTCCTTAACCTTTGATTTGAGTTTGGGCTATCGTCAAATCAAACTCAGTTCCAAGGACTATCTTGATGATGTTTATACTCATGGTGTCTCGTCTGAGTATACCTTCATGTCCTTTGGTCTGACCAATATTTCTGCCTCGTTCATGCAAAATATGAGTTCCTCGTTGGAGTATCTTGATAAGTTTGTTATTGAGCCCATCGATGACATTCTTATTTCCTCCATGCTTAAAGAGATTCATATTGAACAATTGGCACTAATATTGGAAACTTTTGAGAACCATCTTTGTGTCATCCTGAAGTATGTGTTCCGGATGTTGAAAGTGACCTTCTCTGGTTCATGTGCATTTGCTGAAAGATGTCGCCATGGATCCGAGTAGAGTTCCCTTTATTTTCCTCGGGAATCATCGCAAGTCGGTCATGCATGTGCGAAGTATTCTTGAGATGGAAGGTTGTTACCTCCATTCCTTGAAACACTCCTCTATGCAACCTAAGCCACTGACTGATTTGTTCAAGAAAGAGAAGAAGCTTAAGAACTTCAAGATCTTCTTTGATGTCCCCATAAGGAATCACTTGTGTTACATTGCAAACTTCATGTGTACGCAATTACCTCTGCAGTCGCAACCACATGTATTACGCAATCTAGCTCAATCCTTTGGAGCTTGACATTGTGGTCCATATCTTGAGAATCTAGCGACTTTACCTTGGTGGTAACAGTTGCAAATGTTACATTCAAACATTCTGAGTCCGAAAGTATCTTTACACCTAACCTAAGCTGAATCTCAAGCAGCAATGATGGTTGGTGTTTCTCAAGGATTTTTGGCATTGGTCTCTTTGTAAATCCGGCAAGATTGATGTCTTGGTTAACACAATTAGTCGGAAGGTCTAATGTCATAATCTCTTGAATCATCAAAAATAACCACTCTCCATGAGGATCTTATGTGAGTTATTCTAGGAGTTGCCCTCATATCTTCTTTTCAATTCCGAAGTCTGACCTTCACTTGATGACCTACTGAAGGCTAGTCAATAGCCTAATATTGGTCTCTAGAACATCAAGGAGAACATTATAAGCAGAGTTGCTAAATGTCTCTCGGTCAATCCCTTGAAATCATTTCTCCGGTGACAACAACTTCGTTTGGAGAAATTTCAATCTCCGTTGATCCTTGTCACTTCCATAGCCAGTACTCTTCCCCTTCCTTTGGTTTGTACCTGAACTTCTAATCAATTCACACGTTGTGTGAATTCGTCAGCCATCTATGGTCTCCAGCCTTTTGAATACACTTCAATCGTTTCATGTATCTATACCAAAAGAGTGACTATGATTCTTATATCCAAAGTAGCTCTGGTTGGTAATCTTCTATGCTTCTAAGAGTCACCCTCCCTAAGAGTGCCTCGTCATGGTATCAAAGGCAGTTTAACTCCTCGCTACCTTGTCCCTTCGTAATCTTGTCAAGCATGGAGAAATTGCCTACCAAATTTGAAACTTCTTCGGTCTCCTCCGTTACCTTGACGTGTTTCATGTTTGTCAGCTCAAACGTTGTTTCTGAACACTCCTTTCATGAGTTGACCATGAGATACTCGATCTTTGTAAAGATCCACCGTCCAGAGTTATTCCCTCTTTCCTTTAGAGTGAAGAAAGTAAAATGAAGAGCTCTTCATGGTGTTGCGGGTCAACTTCATTCATGGTGTCGTGGATTAACTTCCTCAACAAAGAAGATCGGCGTGGTATCAACAAGCTCGTTGAAGACCGTTGTAGTCCTTGTTACCTTCTCTTTTCCTACCTTAGGAATCTCGGGGACGAGATTCTTGTAAGGGGGGTAGAGTTGTAACATCCCATGTTTGTTAATCCAATTTTGTTGCTAAGTTGTTCATAAGCATGCATGCATTTGCATTGAATTGGAGAAATTTTGCACTAAAAAGGTTTGCAACAATGTTGCCAATGTTGTTGTTTGCTCTATTTAAATATTTGGTGCAAAAGCCCCTCAAAATCTTGGGTCAAAACACCCTAAAATTCCCCTAATTTTCCCCTGTTTTATTTTTTTTCAAGGGAAACACCAAATCTGCATGGGGTTTTTAGGAAAGTTCTCCCTTTGTCTTCTTCGACAGGCACAGGCAGTGCTGCCTGGCGCGCTGCCGGCCGCCGATCCTCCGCCCGGCCGCGCTGCGATGCTCGCCGCCGCTCGCCGCCCCTGGGCGAGGATAAGGCCTCCACGGCGCCCTCTCCTTCTCCCATATCCTCTCCCCTGGCCCTCTCTCCCTCTCTCTCTGTGAGCGCGCCCGAAACCCTAGCCCCGGCCATCTCCCTCTCGCCGTCGCTCCGGCCACCCCCGCGTCCAGAAGACCGCGCCCGAAGCTCCGCCTCGCCTCTATGAGCATCCTCGTCGAAGGAATCGACGGGGGAGGCCCAGAATCGACGCCACGGCCTCGTCTTCCCCGCGGCCGGCCACCGCCTCCGTCGGCTATGGCGCCACCTCCCGGCCTCCCCTGCCGTCGTCGTCGACACCATCGGCTCCGGGGTGAGCTCCTCGTTCCTCCGAGCCCCTCCGCTCTCTCCCTCGCTCGCTGCAGCGCCGCCGCACCATGCGCCCGCGAGCTCTGCCGCCAGCCATCGCCGCCGACGCGCCTCCGGCGACCTTGGGCGGCGGCGCCGCCACCCAGCGGGTTTGCCGCGGCCTCCTCTGCGGGATGCGCGCTCTGCGCGTCCGGGGGGCCACGGGAGCGCAGCCTCCGCTGCTCACCGGCGCCGGTCCGCCGTGGTCAACCACCGGCGGTTGACTCCGGTGGGACCCGGTTGTCAGCCCGTTTTCTTTTATTTTGTTTTGTATTCTCTGTAAATAATAAACCCCTGACAGGTGGGTCCCCCTAGTCAGAGTTTTAATCTTTTCTGAAATTCACTTTAAATGAATAAAACCCTGACAGTGGGTCCGACTGTCAGAGATTTAATATTTTCCAAAAATTCCAGAAAATGGATAAAACTTGTAAAATCAATAACTTATTCATTTTAAATCAGAAAAATATGTATAATATATCAAAATCTTCAGAAAAATGAGATCTACACTTTAGTATCAAAAGCATGCATTGTTAAACAACTTTGAACCCTGTCTTTAATAGGAGAACAAAAGAACCCTTTTCTTTATTCATGTGGTTTATGGAAATGCTAACCCTAGGGCATTCCAAACCCATTTAAATTGCCTTCCATGTGTAGGGGTTAATCTCAATAACTTTAACATGTCATATCATCATTGTTGTATGCGCATTGCATCGATGCCATGTGTTGATTGTTGTTTTACCCTTTCCGGTGTTTGCTTCTTCGCGATCGATAGAGTACGAGTCTGAGACAATGAGGATCAACAACAGAGATGATCAATTCCTATCCATCGACAAACAATTCAAGCAGTAAGATCTCGAAGATCCATATTGGTTTGTCAGGGACAAAGGCAAGCCCTAGCCTGGTTCATACATGTTTATGAAATGCTTTTATTTCTGGGTCCTACATATTGCACACGATTCAACTGTCTTTTATCGATAGGTAGAGTTATCCTATCTATTGCATGTTCTACCTTTGTAGCCTCGATACCCTGATCCACTGCTCCTAGCATACCTAGGTTTGGCATGTGTGCGTCGCGAGAGCCTTTATCTCTTTATGCTTAGCCATGCTTAGTTTGTTACGCTGCTACTCCGGTCTTCGGACTGGAGCCTTACAATGAAATGAATCTAGCATGACAGGTTGACGTGGTAAGTATAGAGATGAGTGTTAAACATGATTAAAGGCTCAGACGAAAGGCCACATTGGGATGTGGTGGGTTGTTTCGTTTCGCCGACCCTAGGATGCGAGTTCTCGCCTCTTGAACCAAGACTGAGCGTACAACCACACGAGGCCCTATTATGGTACCCTCTCGACTCAATAACTTGCCTAGTAGATTCCATGAGTCACATAGTTTGCGCTTTACCTGGACATATGCATTGCATCTTTGCTTGGGGGAAAAGGTACATAACAGGTAGGTAAGCGTGGTCGTGGTGGCTGGGGTTAGAGTCCCTGGGGAAACCCACCTCGGCTCACATCGTTAAGGACCGGCTTCGGGACTTGACCCGTTACGGCGGAACAATCCTTAGCGCGTGACTCATGGTCTCGGCGACAGCAAGGTAAAGGTCGTGGTCAACCACCCTCTGCCGGCTTTCCAAGGAAGAGAGCTAATATATTGGCATTAAGAGTCGGTTGGCACGTGTGGATAAAATTGTGCACCCCTGCAGGGTTAAATCTTTTCGAAAAGCCGTGTCCGCGGTTATGGACGACTTGGGAACGGACGTGGAGACCATAGAGAACTTGAACCTGATCGTAAAACTTGGCAACCAATGTGTGTTTACGGATACCTTCTCCGGGTTTTGAGGGGGTAATCCGAGGATAGTGGTTCGAGATGATGAAGATTGGTGGATACAATATGATGATCAAATAGAGATAGAGATATCGCTCTCTTATCCCCTTTTAAAGGTTCTGAGTAGTCGAGCTTCTCCTCTCTCTTGTCTTACAAAGGAAAACTGGCTTTACGCAAAAGAAGCTCCACAGAAAGCCCGCATACCCGCTTTGCTAAAAGGTTGTACTAAGTCTTGCTGAGTCCCTGTACTCAGCTTTGCATGCTTTTGTTTCAGACGAAGTTGCTCCAACAGATGGTGGTTTCTAGTCGACATCGACGAGTAGCTTGGGGTTCCCAAGTGGCAGCCTGGAATCTATGGGCTGGGACGTCGCCGTTATGCTCCTGGCCTCTTAGGCCTTTTGTTATCTTGCTATGTCTAATAGCATAACTTTGCTTCCGTTGATTGATGTATGTCGAGTCGGTGACCTCTCGCTTGTAATACTTTGGTTCTTCGCTCGGTTATGAGCTTGTATTACTTCTTGAGTCGTAGAGTCACTGTTGTGTTACCGATTCTCTCACTGTAGTCTCTCGAGCTCTAGGTTAGGCTTATGTCAGACGAAGATCTGGTATTTGTCTAACCCTGATCCCGGGGGTGCCACAAATCCCTACCATCCCCTTCAGCCTACAGCGGGGGAATTACTCACACATGGATGGGGGAAACATTGCTGGTCAATGGAGAGGCGTCGGTGGTGATGATGGCGATGATCTCCTCCAATTCCCCGTCCCGGCGGAGTGCCAGAATGGAGTTTCTGGTCCCGAGACGGAGTTTCGCGATGTGGCGGCGTTCTGGAGGGTTTCTGGCGACTTCGACTTCTCGTCTCGCGTTTTTAGATCGAAGACCTTAAGTAGTCCAGAGGAGGGCGTCAGAGGCCAGCCGAGGCGGCCACACAGTAGGGCGGCGCGCCCCCCTCCTGGGCCGCGCCGGC
This sequence comes from Lolium rigidum, assembly GCF_022539505.1. Taxonomy (NCBI): domain Eukaryota; kingdom Viridiplantae; phylum Streptophyta; class Magnoliopsida; order Poales; family Poaceae; genus Lolium; species Lolium rigidum. The sequence goes on from NC_061512.1 coordinate 141,540,106, forward strand.
CTAGTGTGTGGGGGCCTCGGGCCTCCACCTGGCTTGCCCTTCTAGCACCGTAATTCTTCTGGAAAAATAAGACCTTCGACATAAATTCCGGGGATTTCCCTGAAAGTTGGATTTCTGCACAAAACGAGACACCAGAGCAATTCTACTGAAAACAGCGTTAGTCTGTGTTAGTTGTATCCAAAATACACAAATTAGAGGCAAAACAATAGCAAAAGTGTTCGGAAAAGTAGATACGTTTTGGACGTATCGACCTCATACTCATATAATAAAACGATCCCTACCCGGCGAGGTACGTCGGGTCAGCGCAATCTATCTTTCCCTAGTTACGTTTACATGGTATCAGAGCAACGCTCTTGACCTAGGTCGGCCGATCCGCCGCCCTCTCGCTTCCGCCTCCGTCGGCCTCCGCCGCCGCGTACTCCTTCACGTCGATGGCGTCGAGCGCCATGGCGACGCTCCCTGCATTGGGTGACTCTTCATCGCCCGCGCTTGTCCCTGCGGCTGCGCCCGCGGTCACCCAGATTGCATCGACGGGCGAGTCCTCGACTCGCGGTGACGTTCCGCCACCGATCCCTCCGTCACCCGCCTTGGTGCCGCCGTCAACGCCCGGTTCTGTGCCGCCTGCTGCGGCGCCGCCCGGCTCTGCTCCGCCAGGCTTCTCTCCACACCTGGCCGCGCTCAACCTCGCCCTCGCAGCTCCGATGGACTCCACTATGGTGACCGCCATGACCGGCTCTGGCTATGGTCCGGCCACAGGGGGCCTTCCACCACCACCATATGGCTACCCTGGTTACGGTGGCTACAGCGGATATGGTGGCCACGGTGCTGCTGGCGGTTTTCCGTCACCGTATGGGTACCCCAACTATCAGGGTTACCCGGGCTATCCCATGCTAGGGTTGCCAGGGCTCGGTGCTCCGTCGCTGGACGTCAATGGCTCTACCTCAACATCGCCATCGTCTGGATCTGTGCAGCTGTCCAAGCCGACACCCGCAACCCAGCCAGGTCTCTTTCCGAGCCAGGGAGTTCCACCGGTGGTGAATATTGCCTCGGCGATTACTATACGCCTGACGAGTGACAACTACTTGTTCTAGCGTGCGCAAGTTGGACCTCTACTCCGCAGTCATCTTCTGATGGGATATGTAGATGGTACCATTGTGTGTCCTGACCCTCATGTTGTTGTGCCTTATGCCGAGGGTGTCCATCATGTACCAAACCCGGCACACCAACATTGGACACAACAGGACCAAGCTATTCTGTCAGGGTTTGTCTCCTCCATGACTGAAGGTGTTCTTGGGATGATATGTTCTTCGGCACCTCTCGTGAAGCTTGGGAGACTTTGAGTGGAGCTTTTGCCTCTACCTCCATCGCCAGATCCTCTGCTATTCGACAGGAGATGGCTGAGCTTAAGAAGGGAACCAAGACTGTCAACACATACTTGTTGGAGATATGCCCAAGAGGCAATAATAAAATGGTTATTATAATATATCTTTGTGTTTATGATAATGTTTACATACCATGCTATAATTTTATTAACCGAAACATTGATATATGTGTGTTATGTGAACAACAAAGAGTCCCTAGTAAGCCTCTTGTATAACTAGCTTGTTGATTAATAGATGATCATGGTTTCGTGATCATGAACATTGGATGTTATTAATAACAAGATTATGTCATTATATGAATGATGTAATGGACACACCCAATTAAGCGTAGCATAAGATCACGTCATTAAGTTATTTGCTATAAGCTTTCGATACATAGTTACCTAGTCCTTTCGACCATGAGATCATGTAAATCACTTATACCGGAAAGGTACTTTGATTACATCAAACGCCACTGCGTAAATGGGTGGTTATAAAGGTGGGATTAAGTATCCGGAAAGTATGAGTTGAGGCATATGGATCAACAGTGGGATTTGTCCATCCCGATGACGGATAGATATACTCTGGGCCCTCTCGGTGGAATGTCATCTAAATAGCTTGCAAGCATATGAATGGTTCATAAGAGACCACATACCACGGTACGAGTAAAGAGTACTTGTCATGAGACGAGGTTGAACGAGGTATAGACATACCAATGATCAAACCTCGGACAAGTAAAATATTGCGTGACAAAGGGAATCGGTATCATATGTAAATGGTTCAGTCGATCACTAAAGTCATCGGTGAATATGTGGGAGCCATTATGGATCTCCAGATCCCGCTATTGGTTATTGGTCGGAGAGAAGTCTCAACCATGTCTACATAGTTCACGAACCGTAGGGTGACACACTTAAGGTTTGATGTCGTTTAAGTAGATATGGAAATATGGAATGGAGTTCGAAGTTTTTGTTCGGAGTCTCGGATGGGATCCAGGACATCACGAGGAGGTCCGGAATGGTCCGGAGAATAAGATTCATATATAGGAAGTCATTATCTAGTTTTGAAAATGATCCGGTATTTTTCCTGGAAGGTTCTAGAAGGTTCTAGAAGAGTCCGGAAGAAATCAACATGGAAGGTGGAGTCCCAGAGGGACACCACTGTGACGCCCCGGAACCGGTACCATGAGGATCCCAGCGAACCCGCCGAAATCCGCACGATATCGATTCAGAGACGCCCTCCGACACGACGTGCGCGACGAATCACACACGTGATGCCAGAGGAATTAACACGAGCGGTAACATTACAACAGGATTACAATAGAGCCCACAAAAAACATATATTACAACAACGACTCCAACGAGTCAAGATACAAATATACAATACAAAGATCCAAATCATACAGAAGAGCGAATACATCCGAGTACGGACAAGATACAAATTGGACTAAGAGTCCTGAAGATAACCGATGGCATCCATAACCCTGCCCAGGCCAAGCCGGAAGGGTAACCTTGCTAACGTCGTCATCTTGTACCTGTCGAAGTCGGGCCATCGGTTGCCGACAAAAGGGAGGAAGCAAAAGAGAAAGGGAAAAGGCGAGAGTAAGTACCAAGGAACGAACTCCGGCACGTACTTAGCGAGACTAGAAATGGCTATGCTCGCCGAGCGAGTATATATATATATATCGCTCGGGGCTATATGGTAGGTTTAGCGGCAGCAAAACTATAACCAATAGAGACACACTACAACATCCGTCTAATCGGAGAAGATAAGAGAGCGCATAAGGTAACGAGATAAAATACTACACAAACATAACCCAGCCGATTACACATATCCCCTTCAACAAGGCGAAGAGGCAATGTAAAAGGCACTCAACGGTGGACAAGTTTTATTAGGTATCGGTTGTAGTAATGCTATATTACTACACAAGTTATTACCATATTATTAACAACAAGTATAAGGTGTAAGTTGTTCTATGATCAAGCTATACAATTCCAAGTCGTCCATAACCGCGGACACGGCTTATCGATAAGATGTACACCCTGCAGGGGTTGCCCAAATGTAACCATACGCATGCTTGACCCACTTACGACAGGTGGATGTCTGACAACAAGACCGTTCCCAGTTCAACAAGAAAGTCTAGGGGGCCACCCGACTAAGCTACCCGTAACGAAGTCCGGCCGTACTCGAAGCGGACTCGGGGTTTGCGTTAACGGTTAGGCGTGCAAACCACACGCTTCGCTAAACGTTCCGCGGGGTACAGTATGTGAATATAAACACCCGAAGGCAACAGGAAGTAAACACCCGAAGGGAACAAGTAAGTAAAGCATGGCATACATGGCATCGGCAAATAAAACCAAGGTTGTGGCCCCCTTTTCAACCGACTTGAGAAAAGGTAATGGGTGAGGGGGTCCCAATAATCGTCCCCACGCATGGGTAGAGCGCTCAATCTCGGAACAGTATAACAAGAACTCGGGTCCTAGGGGACATTAGCAAGTCAAAGTTCCGATGCTTTCGCAAAGGGGCTCACGGATGCCTTCGCTTACAATTTTAGTTGTTAACAATTAAATAGAGCATGTGTATCTCCAACAACCGATATAGCATGTGATAACCTCCCAACAACCCAACATATCCCGATAACAGATCGAGATAAACAACAGAGCCTAAACACGCCTACGACTCGCAAGGCTCAAACATCAAGCAACGTCTATGGTTAAGGAATGATACATATAGGATTATTATGGTAAACAAGTGGAATAGGACACGTGACTCGATAAAGAATCGCAACATAAGGATAGCAGTGCGAGGGAGAGAGTAAAATAGGTGAAGAGAGAGGGCTCGCCTGTGAAAAGCTGTAGAAGAACTTGTCGGAGAACTCGTCGTATCTCACATCAACACTTCGTGATCCTATCCGGGAAGAAGCAAATGCTGGACAAACAACGCATGCAAGTCTTACTACTACGGATAAAGAAGATCCAGCATGATCAAGATGATATGCGTGACATGGCAGATATGATGCGATGCACTTATCCATATTAATCGGAGTCGGAACCCCGGACAAACAAATTAGTGTTGAAGTGGCATTTTCTACCGGCAAGGTTAAGGGTGGATTAGCATAGCAAACATGGCAGGGGTGAGCTACGTAAATGTTAAATGGAACCGGGACAACATTTATATAATATCCCACATATTCCATATGTTCCATATTAGGTGATAATGCAAACTATCCCGAATTTATATGATGCATGAGGCAACAGCAAGCATGGATGGCATATTAATGTTCCTTGCATTTTTTTGAACAAAATTCATATACAACACTTTTAATTTCGAGTTACCAATTAAAAGTTATTAACAGATTAAGTTTTAGTTATTTAGAAATAGATAACATGTTTTATTTAATTGGAAAAGGACCCGAAAATCATTTTCAGTCGGGGGAGGACCCCGGGTTTATTTTCAAAACGCGCAGGGGGGGTTTCTTGATTACAGCACAGGCAGGGACGGCGGGTTGAAGCGAAGAAAGTTGCAGGGGTTTTTTTGAATAAAAGCTCAGATCTGGATCGGTGCGGTTTTTCTCACCCGCGTGGGACTTAGCCCGAGAGGCAGACAGGTGGGGCCAGGCTGGTGACGTGGCGCCAGCGTGGCGGAGCTTGGTCGACAGGGGGTGATGCCGCGCGCGTTCCTGAGGCGACGGTGACCGCGGCGGCATGGCGAACGCCCGGGCGAAGCAGGGAGCCCCAGGACACGCAAACTGGCGCAAACGACGCGCCTCGTCAGTGCGGGCGAGATGGTGGTGGAGGCGATGTCAAGGACTCGCCGGAGCTTCACCGTCGTTGAGGATCTGCGGCGAAACGGAGGACATCGACGTTGGTAGGAAGCAGTAGGAAGGGGAGAGGAGGAAGAAGAGGTCCAGGAGGTGGAGGGAGTTACCAGGAAGCCATGGAGAGGGTCTGAGACGAAGGGGGAGGCTGACGGCGACGCCATCGTCGACGACGGTGAGGATCTGCGGAGGAAGCGCTCGGTCACCAGAAGAGGAGGCAAAACAGAGAGGGGAGGAGGAGAAGGAGGGTTCCAGGAGGGAGAGGAGGGTACCAGGAACGCGCGGGATGCCACGGCGGAGGAAGGGGATGTCGGTGGCGGCCGGATTTCTCGTCGGAGCGAGGTCACCGTGGCGAAGAAACGACAAGGTTGGGGACGATTGGGAGCGTCCGGCCTCAATTCCTTGCATGAGGAGGACAAGGGCGATGAAGCGCGTCTCTGGGTGGTGTCAGATCGTCGGGGGATGGCCGGAGGTGAGGACACGGTCAAGGATTCGGTGGCGGCCATGGCGCTCGGTGCAGGAGAATCTTCTCTGGTTTGTTTCCGTGGGGATGAAGAAAGGAGGGAGGGACAGACGTGGTGGAGAAGCATCCGCGTGGGAAGATAAGGAGGAAGAGGGCAGGACCACGCGAGGCAGGTGGGCGCGGTGACGTCGACCACGGGGGAGCTCACGCTCCTCTCGTGCCTGCAGACAACGAAGAGAAAAGGAGAACTGGTCTCCGCTTGCTGAAGGGGTACGCGGGCCAGGGAAAATGGGGTGGTGGAGTTGGGCCGCGGGGGGGAAAGTGGGCTGCACCAGGGAAAAAGGGAGAGGAAGAGAGGGAAGAGAGAAGGAGGGGAGGTGGGCCGCCGGGTTGGGCCAGGGTGAGAGGGGAGCTGGGCCGGCGGGGTGGATAGGGTCCAGGGAGGGAGAGGGGGTTAGAGGGGTTTTATTTTGAAATCCTTTTCTCTTTTCTTTGTCAGACTATTTTGAAAAATGGTTTTAAAATAGTTCAAACAAATTTAAATTTTTGAATGCAGAGGTGGAGGGATAGAAAATAAAATATTTCAAATAATAAATTTATTTGTTTGACAGATTTGGGTTTAGGGTTTTGTTAAATGAAAGGATAGAGGAGGTTTTATTAAATAAACCATATGAGAGGGAACATATTTGAAAAGGGTTTACAAAATAATTTTATTTGGTAAAACATGGATGATATGATGCATGATGCCATGATGATGCACAAAAAGAAAACAACAGGCAAATCTATTAGGGGTACTACCCAGGGCCGTTACAATCGACACCACTAACAAGGGATCGCGCCCCGAGATCCCACGTCCAGGTACGGGGGAGAGAGGTGAACTAGCGGATCTTCTGGCGACGTGTCGATCTCCTCGACACCACTAACAAGAGGTCTTGCTCCAGGTAGAATGGTCGACACCACCAACAAGAAGTCGTTGTTCCGATGACGATGATGACTCCGGAGAACAAAGGAAGGAACAATAGGCACATGGATCCACCAATTCATCGTAACAAGAGCGAATAATAAGAGTAGTCGGTATGGTCATGACTCCATCCCGCACTCGAAGTATTACTCTGCACATGAATAGGAGAATCGTGTAACCAACTCCAGGAATCAGATTGACGATCTTGACAAGCATCATAAGCGGAGATTCGACGGAGCCAACGAACAAAGAATTGTAGAAAGATTAGAGAGGCATAGATGACATCAATGGAGAAGACGAAGGTTAACCGCCGGTGATGTTCTTCTGTCAGAAATCTTCAGAGATCGGTCCTAATAGGTGAAGGCATAGATCGTCCAACCCACGTCGGAACCTAAGACTCAGAGAAGCAGATAAGAGAAGATGCAAAACTCGCAAAGGTAAGAGGAGAAAGAATTTAGGTAAGGAGAACAATAGAGCTAATCAGATCTATCCAACGAATTTCAGAAAATAGTTTTGACACTAGACACAACAACGTCCGTTGGCAAGGTTATCCTAGAGGCTGGACTAGTGGGGTACCATCAACCTGAGGCTCTGATACCAACTTGTGACGCCCCGGAACCGGTACCATGAGGATCCCAGCGAACCCGCCGAAATCCGCACGATATCGATTCAGAGACGCCCTCCGACACGACGTGCGCGACGAATCACACACGTGATGCCGGAGGAATTAACACGAGCGGTAACATTACAACAGGATTACAATAGAGCCCACAAGAAACATATATTACAACAACGACTCCAACGAGTCAAGATACAAATATACAATACAAAGATCCAAATCATACAGAAGAGCGAATACATCCGAGTACGGACAAGATACAAATTGGACTAAGAGTCCTGAAGATAACCAGTGGCATCCATAACCCTGCCCAGGCCAAGCCGGAAGGGTAACCTTGCTAACGTCGTCATCTTGTACCTGTCGAAGTCGGGCCATCGGTTGCCGACAAAAGGGAGGAAGCAAAAGAGAAAGGGAAAAGGCGAGAGTAAGTACCAAGGAACGAACTCCGGCACGTACTTAGCGAGACTAGAAATGGCTATGCTCGCCGAGCGAGTATATATATATATATATATATATATATATATATATATATATATATATATATATATATATATATATATATATATCGCCTGGGGCTATATGGTAGGTTTAGCGGCAGCAAAACTATAACCAATAGAGACACACTACAACATCCGTCTAATCAGAGAAGATAAGAGAGCGCATAAGGTAACAGATAAAATACTACACAAACATAACCCAGCCGATTACACATATCCCCTTCAACAAGGCGAAGAGGCAATGTAAAAGGCACTCAACGGTGGACAAGTTTTATTAGGTATCGGTTGTAGTAATGCTATATTACTACACAAGTTATTATCATATTATTAACAACAAGTATAAGGTGTAAGTTGTTCTATGATCAAGCTATACAATTCCAAGTCATCCATAACCGCGGACACGGCTTATCGATAAGATGTACACCCTACAGGGGTTGCCCAAATGTAACCATACGCATGCTCGACCCACTTACGACAGGTGGATGTCTGACAACAAGACCGTTCCCAGTTCAACAAGAAAGTCTAGGGGGGCCACCCGACTAAGCTACCCGTAACGAAGTCCGGCCGTACTCCGAAGCGGACTCAGGGTTTGCGTTAACGGTTAGGCGTGCAAACCACACGCTTCGCTAAACGTTCCGCGGGGTACGATACAGAATATAAACACCCGAAGGCAACAGGAAGTAAACACCCGAAGGCAACAAGTAAGTAAAGCATGGCATACATGGCATCGGCAAATAAAACCAAGGTTGTGGCCCCCTTTTCAGCCGACTTGAGAAAAGGTAATGGGTGAGGGGGGTCCCAATAATCGTCCCCACGCATGGGTAGAGCGCTCAATCTCGGAACGGTATAACAAGAACTCGGGTCCTAGGGGACATTAGCAAGTCAAAGTTCCGATGCTTTCGCAAAGGGGCTCACGGATGCCTCTCGCTTACAATTTTAGTTGTTAACAATTAAATAGAGCATGTGTATCTCCAACAACTGATATAGCATGTGATAACCTCCCAACAACCCAACATATCCCGATAACAGATCGAGATAAACAACAGAGCCTAAACACGCCTACGACTCGCAAGGCTCAAACATCAAGCAACGGCTATGGTTAAGAAATGATACATATAGGATTATTATGGTAAACAAGTGGAATAGGACACGTGACTCGATAAAGAATCGCAACATAAGGATAGCAGTGCGAGGGAGAGAGTAAAATAGGTGAAGAGAGAGGGCTCGCCCGTGAAAAACTGAAGAACTTGTCGGAGATCTCATCGTATCTCACATCAACACTTCGTGATCCTATCCAGGAAGAAGCAAATGCTGGACAAACAACGCATGCAAGTCTTACTACTACGGATAAAGAAGATCCAGCATGATCAAGATGATATGCGTGACATGGCAGATATGATGCGATGCACTTATCCATATTAATCGGAGTCGGAACCCCGGACAAACAAATTAGTGTTGAAGTGGCATTTTCTACCGGCAAGGTTAAGGGTGGATTAGCATAGCAAACATGGCAGGGGTGAGCTACGTAAATGTTAAATGGAACCGGGGCAACATTTATATAATATCCCACATATTCCATATGTTCCATATTAGGTGATAATGCAAACTATCCCGAATTTATATGATGCATGAGGCAACAGCAAGCATGGATGGCATAAAATGTTCCTTGCATTTTTCTGAACAAAATTCATATACAACACTTTTAATTTCGAGTTACCAATTAAAAGTTATTAACAGATTAAGTTTTAGTTATTTAGAAATAGATAACATGTTTTATTTAATTGGAAAAGGACCCAAAAATCATTTTCAGTCGGGGGGAGGACCCCGGGTTTATTTTCAAAACGCGCAGGGGGGTTTTCTTGATAACAGCACAGGCAGGGACGGCGGGTTGAAGCGAAGAAAGTTGCAGAGGGTTTTTTGAATAAAAGCTCAGATCTGGATCGGTGCGGTTTTTCTCACCCGCTTGGGACTTAGCCCGAGAGGCAGACAGGTGGGGCCAGGCAGGTGACGTGGCGCCAGCGTGGCGGAGCTTGGTCGATAGGGGGTGATGCCGCGCGCGTTCCTGAGGCGGCGGTGACCGCGGCGGCATGGCGAACGCCCAGGCGAAGCAGGGAGCCCCAGGACGCGCAAACTGGCGCAAACGATGCGCCTCGTCAGCGCGGGCGAGATGGTGGTGGAGGCGATGTCAAGGACTCACCGGAGCTTCACCGTCGTTGAGGATCTGCGGCGAAACGGAGGACATCGACGTTGGTAGGAAGCAGTAGGAAGGGGAGAGGAGGAAGAAGAGGTCCAGGAGGTGGAGGGAGTTACCAGGAAGCCATGGAGAGGGTCTGAGACGAAGGGGGAGGCTGACGGCGACGCCATCGTCGACGACGGTGAGGATCTGCGGAGGAAGGGCTCGGTCACCAGAAGAGGAGGCAAAACAGAGAGGGGAGGAGGAGAAGGAGGGTTCCATGAGGGAGAGGAGGGTACCAGGAACGCGCGGGATGCCACGGCGGAGGAAGGGGATGTCGGTGGCGGTCAGATTTCTCGTCGGAGCGAGGTCACCGTGGCGAAGAAACGACAAGGTTGGGGACGATTGGGAGCGTCTGGCCTCGATTCCTTGCATGAGGAGGACAAGGGCGATGAAGCGCGTCTCTGGGTGGTGTCAGATCGTCGGGGGATGGCCGGAGGTGAGGACACGGTCAAGGATTCGGTGGCGGCCATGGCGCTCGGTGGAGGAGAATCTTCTCTGGTTTGTTTTCGTGGGGATGAAGAAAGGAGGGAGGGACAGACGTGGTGGAGAAGCATCCGCGTGGGAAGATAAGGAGGAAGAGGGCAGGACCACGCGAGGCAGGTGGGCGCGGTGACGTCGACCACGGGGGAGCTCACGCTCCTCTCGTGCCTGCAGACAACAAAGAGAAAAGGAGAACTGGTCTCCGCTTGCTGAAGGGGTACGCGGGCCAGGGAAAATGGGGTGGTGGAGTTGGGCCGCGGGGGGGGGGGGGGAAGTGGGCTGCACCAGGGAAAAAGGGAGAGGAAGAGAGGGAAGAGAGAAGGAGGGGAGGTGGGCCGCCGGGTTGGGCCAGGGTGAGAGGGGAGCTGGGCCGGTGGGGTGGATAGGGTCCAGGGAGGGAGAGGGGGTTAGAGGGGTTTTATTTTGAAATCCTTTTCCCTTTTCTTTGTCAGACTATTTTGAAAAATGGTTTTAAAATAGTTCAAACAAATTTAAATTTTTGAATGCAGAGGTGGAGGGATAGAAAATAAAATATTTCAAATAATAAATTTATTTGTTTGACAGATTTGGGTTTAGGGTTTTGTTAAATGAAAGGATAGAGGAGGTTTTATTAAATAAACCATATGAGAGGGAACATATTTGAAAAGGGTTTATAAAATAATTTTATTTGGTAAAACATGGATGATATGATGCATGATGCCATGATGATGCACAAAAAGAAAACAACAGGCAAATCTATTAGGGGTACTACCCGGGGCCGTTACATCCACCCACCTTGGCCGGCCAGCCTAAGGGAGGAGGAGTCCCAAGTGGACTCCTCCCCATGGTGGCCGGCCACCCCACCAAGGAAAGGGGGGAGTCCCACTCCCCCTAGGTTTGGTCATATGGAAGGTTTATGTTGGGGTCTTATTCGGAGACTTTTGACCTAATCCTTGGGGCTTCCACCTATATAAAGAGAGGAGGGGAGGGGCTGGCCAGCCACTCTTGGCTCCACCTTGGCCGCACCCTGATACGTCCAATTTGCATCACTATTTTATATCATAATTTGCTGTTATTCATTGATATATTTCATATTTGGAGATAATACTTATGTTATTTCATCTATTTTGCATGTTTCATAATTATTGGAGGATCGCGCACCGGAGTCAGGATTCTGCTGGAAAAAGCGCCGTCAGAATGCAATATTTCGGAAGATCAACAGTTGACGGAAATTATATGAAAAATCCTATTTTTCCAGAAGACGAAGGGAGCCAGAAGGGGGAGCCGAGGGGACCCGAGGTGGGCCCACCCCATAGGCCGGCACGGCCCAAGGCCTGGCCGCGCCGCCCTGTGAGGAGGGGGCCCACAGCCCCCTCTCGCCTTCTTTTCTTCGCGTACGCCTTCATCCCGAAAACCTAAGCTCCAGGGGTACGTAGCGAAGAGTCACAGCCGCCTCTGCGGGGCGGAGAACACCAGAGAGAAAAGAGCTCTCCGGCAGGCTGAGATCCGCCGGGGAAATTCCCTCCCGGAGGGGGAAATCGACGCCATCGTCACCGTCATCGAGCTGGACATCATCTCCATCATCACCATCATCATCATCATCATCATCATCACCTCCATCTCCACCGCTGCACCTCGTCACCGCTGTAACAATTTGGGTTTGATCTTGTTTGTTTGATAGGGGGGACTCTCCCGGTGTTGATTTCTACTTGTTATTGATGCTATTGAGTGAAACCGTTGAACCAAGGTTTATGTTCAGATTGTTATTCATCATCATATCACCTCTGATCATGTTCCATATGATGTCTCGTGAGTAGTTCGTTTAGTTCTTGAGGACATGGGTGAAGTCTAAATGTTAGTAGTGAAGTATGGTTGAGTAATATTCAATGTTATGATATTTAAGTTGTGGTGTTATTCTTCTAGTGGTGTCGTGTGAACGTCGACTACACGACACTTCACCTTTATGGGCCTAGGGGAATGCATCTTGTACTCGTTTGCCAATTGCGGGGTTGCCGGAGTGACAGAAACCTGAGCCCTCGTTGGTATATCGATGCAGGAGGGATAGCAAGATCTCAGAGTTTAAGGCTGTGGTTAGATTTATCTTAATTACTTTCTTGTAGTTGCGGATGCTTGCAAGGGGTATAATCACAAGTATGTATTAGTCCTAGGAAGGGCGGTACATTAGCATAGGTTCACCCACACAACACTTATCAAAACAATGAAGATTAATTAGCCGTATGTAGCGAAAGCACTAGACTAAAATCCCGTGTGTCCTCGAGAACGTTTGGTCATTATAAGTAAACAAACCGGCTTGTCCTTTGTGCTAAAAAGGATTGGGCCACTCGCTGCAATTATTACTCTCGCACTTTACTTACTCGTACTTTATTCATCTCGTTACATCAAAACCCCCGAATACTTGTCCGTGAGCATTTACGAGTGAATCCTTCATCGAAACCGCTTGTCAACACCTTCGCTCCTCGTTGGGATCGAAATTCTTACTTATCGAAGATACTACGATACACCCCCTATACTTGTGGGTCATCAAGACTATTTTCCGGCGCCGTTGCCGGGAGTGAAGCGCTATTGGTAAGTGGAATTGGTAAGGGAAATTTCTACTGTTTGTGCTGATTTTATTTCGCCTCGCTCGCTATAATTCATTATGGAGAGATCTTCTCTTGAGTGTTTATTTGGGAAATCTACTACTACTACAAAGGTAGTGGATGAGGCGCCAGGTAAGGAAGAAATACCATACAAAATACCTATGAAGATTATTGAACGTGTAGTGGATAATCGTTATACAGGGGATGGAGCTGTCCACCCTGGAGATCATTTACTGTTCTTACATGAATTATGCGGTTTATTCAAGTGTGCAGGTATTGCTATGGATGAAGTGAGGACGAAACTATTCTCTGTATCGCTGTTTGGTAAAGCGGCGCATTGGTATAAATTACTGGATAATGGGGATTCTCTTGAATGCAATGATATTGTGCCCCGGTTTTATTCTAAGTTCTATCCTCCAAGTGAGATTCACAAAGATCGGAATCGCATATATAATTTTTGGCCTCATGAAGGAGAGAGTATTGCCCAAGCGTGGGGAGATTGAAGTCTTTAATGCTCAAATGCCCCATTCATGAGCTTCCTGGTAATATTATTATTGATAATTTCTATGCAAGACTTTCTTTTCAAGACAAGACCTTGCTGGATACTTCTTGTTCTGGATCATTTACACGCAACAAGGAAGAGTTTAAAATGGACCTTCTTAATCGGATCCAAGAAAATACTGAAGGATGGGAGAACGACAAGGATAGAGAATCAGTGCTATTCCTTATGAGCTTTACACGGAGATCATGCATGAAATTGGTTCTTGTGAACTTGAAGATATTGATGTGGTTATTCGGCTGGCTAATAGAGAAACTATCTCTCCTATTGGTATTATTCGAGATGTGGAAGTTTTATGTGGTAAGATTAAATATCCTGCTGACTTTTTGGTACTTGGTTCTCGCTTGCTAGTAAATATTGTCCTATCATTTTTGGTAGACCGTTTCTAAATACTTGTGGAGCTATTATAGATTGCAAGAAAGAGAAAATTTTGACTAAATTTGCTGGTGAATCTTATGAGTTTAACTTCTCTAAATTTACCAAAACTCCTTATAAAATTGATTCGCCTAATAGTGATTTTCAAGTTGAACGAGTGTGCATCTATTGCTCTTGCTCCTAGTAATCCTTTTGCGAGCAACATTTGGAGAATAGTGAGAGTGAAGTTTTTAGGGAAGAAAGAGATGAGCTTGATGAAATTTTCCTTCGTCAACCTATTCTTAAGCATGATTTA
>NC_061512.1:141554444-141612585 GCF_022539505.1 Lolium rigidum
GGACGGGGAATTGCCCGGAGTCATCTCCACCGCCGTCTCCACCGCCATCTTCACCGCCATCGCTGTCTCCATGATGAGGAGGGAGTAATTCACCCCGGGGCTGAGGGCTCCGCTGTAGCTATGTGGTTCACCTCTCTCTTTATGTGATCTAGTTGAATATCATCTATGTGCTACTCTAGTGATGTTATTAAAGTAGTCTATTCCTCCTGCACGGTGTAATGGTGACGGTGTGTGCATCGTGTAGTACTTGGCGTGGGTTATGATTGTAATCTCTTGTAGATTATGAAGTTAACTATTGCTATGATAAGTATTGATGTGATCTATGCCTCCTTCATAGTGTGATGGTGACGAGTGTGCATGCTATGTTAGTTCTTGGTGTGATTGTGTTGATCTATCTTGCACTCTAAGGTTATTTAAATATGAACATTGAATATTGTGGAGCTTGTTAACTCCGGCATTGAGGGTTCGTGTAATTCTACACAATTAGTGGTGTTCATCATCCAACAAGAGGGTGTAGAGTAGTCCTATTATGTGATCATTGTTGAGAGTGTCCACTAGTGAAAGCGGGATCCCTAGGCCTTGTTTCCAAGCATCGAATCTCCGTTTGTTTACTGTTTTGTTGCATGTTTACTCGCTGCCACATTTTATTCAGATTGCTATTACCACTCATACTCATCCATATTACTTGCATCTCACTATCTCTTCGCCGAACTAGTGCACCTATACATCGACAAGTGTATTAGGTGTGTTGGGGACACAAGAGACTTCTTGCTTTGTGGTTGCGGGGTTGCTTGAGAGGGATATATTTGACCTCTTCCTCCCTGAGATCGATAAACCTTGGGTGATCCACTTAAGGGAAACTTGCTGCTGTTCTACAAACCTCTGCTCTTGGAGGCCCAACACTGTCTACAAGAATAGAAGCACCCGTAGACATCACGCCCCTCTTCTGCCGTCTACACTCCGGGCAGTTGTCGATCGTGGGCAATCGGCTCATTCCTGAATCCCAACAGTGTTTAAAGAAGGGACAGTCCCAGTGTCTATCCATATCTTCCTGCTCCCTTGACCTCCCCTTAGCGCGGTGTTCATATCCTTCGTCGTCTCTATCATACCGACGACGTCTTCCATTGTCTACGTCAGACCGATGATGTCTCTCGTCATCTCGTCAGATGCTTGCCGACGTCGGTCATACTGATACTCATATTTGTTAAGGAGATGCGTGGAGAGTGGTCGTTGATATCGCACGCTTCTCACTTGTTCCTCGGTGAGGTACCGTCTGTCATTATATCGGGGCCGGTCGCGTGGGTCGGCCTCCTCCTTTTCCTTTCCGCGGGAGTGACTTCTTTCTTCTTTATCCTTGCCATGGGGGCGTACAGGCCCTGCCATGTTAACATCGAACGAGAAATCTAGCCGACGCCTCGCGGAGTGATTGGGTTCCACCATGTTGATGCCAGGGAACGGATGTGTGTCCACTTTCATGGCAAACTGCCAAAAGAGCAGCCGGCCTTGTTCTATCGCCGTTTGGATCTGCTGACGAAACCCCTTGCAGTCATTGGTGGTATGGGTGAACGAGTGATGCCATTTGCAGTACGGCCTCCCGTTCATTTCTTGTGCCGTAGGGATTTTATGGCCTTCGGGTAACTTCAGCTGTTTTTCTTTAAGCAATAGATCGAATATCTGCCCAGCTTTGCTCACGTCGAAGTCAAACCCTTTTGCAGGCCCTTGTGGTTTTACCCATTTGCAGGACACGGGATTTGCCCCCCGAGCCCATTCAGCCACGGCCACTTCCAGGTCTTCTGCGAAGCTTCGGCTTCTTCGTCTCGACCGAGGCCTACCGGACGCCTGAACTTATCCTTGTACAATTCAGGGTGCCGCTGCTCATACGATGTGAGTTTATGTACCATGTGCGACAGTGAACTGTACTCTGCTTGGAAAGCCAGATCCTTGATCGGCGTTGCGAGGCCCAATGCTGCCAGTTCGATTGCTTCTTTCTCAGATAAACGAACCGAATAACATCGGTTCTGACGGTCCTGAAACGTTGAATGTATTCGGACACTTGTTTCTCCCCGCTTCGCCGCACTTGTGTTAGATCGGCAATGCCGGCCTCGGTAGCTTCGAGTGATATTGCACGTGAAACTTCTCCTCCGAGTTGCTTCCACGTCCGGACTGAGTTTGGTGGCAACGAGGTGTACCATCCAAAGGCTGATCCCGTGAGAGATTGTGCGAAAAACCTCACACGTAACGGGTCTGACGCTGAAATCATGCCCAGCTGTGCCAAATATCGGCTCACGTGCTCTATTGAGCTAGACCCTTCTGCTCCATTGAATTTTGAGAATTCCGGGAGCCGATATTTGGGTGGCAGCGGGATCAGATCGTACTCATCGGGGTACGGCTTGGAATAGCCGATTGTTTTCCTCTTCGGCAAGATGCCGAAGCTGGTCTCTCAAGATGGTGCTGATTTGTTCCATGGTATTAGTTGTAGGGACCGAGCTTTCATGACTCGTTCGGTGGCATATTTAGCTAGCCATGCCTCGTTTGTCGGCGTCTGCTCCGAAATCCCTCTCTGGTGCAATCTGGTTCGTGCGTGCCAAGGCATTGCGGTCCGGCACGTATGTGCACACGTATCCATGTGGGATCTCTTTAGGCGGCTCGTACGAGGAATTGGCAATCGCTAGGATCGCCTCCCACCTTGTAGACGACGTACGCCGGTGAACCCGGTAGCTCGGCGGCGCAAGCGCGAATGGCAGCGGCGGTCTAATGCTGGAGCGGTATTTCTCCCTGGTGAGTGCCCGGGGTAGGTCCCGACGGAGAGTACCGATGCTTCATGATTTCTGCACCACACGAACCGCAACGCGCTCGAAGGCGTTCACCAAGCTCTCGGAATGGCGGTGTAGAGAATGAGCCACCATGTAATTAATTTCCCGGCGCGAGCTGCGGTGCGTTCCTCCGAAGAGGTAGACAGGTCTACTTCATCAAGAGCGCCTTCGGGGAGAATCCTTTCCACCGATGCCATGTGAACGGGTCTTCATGAAGGAGCCGATGAGATCGGCTTCCAAGATGGCTTTCATCTCATCATATTTCTTCTTGTGCTCCTCAGGCAGATCGGCGTACGTGACTGGTTCGCCCACCACTTCATCGGCGGCTTTTGACATGGTTGCTGCAGATGTCGACGTAGTTGTTGTAGAGTGTCCCACCGAGCGTGCCAGAATGTGTTGCCTACCAAAACCCACCGGCGAGCAGCGACGGGCAACACGAAGAGCCGGGAGGCTCCCAGGACTGCTGGTGGATCCTGGTCCCTCGGGCAACGGCCCGCAATGCTCCGGCACACGTCCTGGCGTTTGCGAGGGCGTGCCACCTGACCTATACCTGGTCAGGAAGGTGACGGATTGCTTCGATTAGTTTCCTGCATGGCAAACGCGTAAACATTAAATACGAGCCCCGATCGGCTCTTAGGTTGCCCTGTGGATCGGCTCAAAGAGCCGATTGCCCCATGGTTTATGTTGGATTTACAATGACATGGGGATCATGCTTAATCAATATCAAGTTAAACTAATCTACGATAGTCTAGGGTTTTCACCGCATAACCGGAACATCCTACGCGTAGTTGAGCCTAGCAGATACGTAAGGTAATGGAAAACTAGCCCTAAAGAGGCCTAAAAACCAACATGAAGTTGATCCCCGGAACAATCCCTCTAGGGTTTAGCAAACCATACTTTACGCGCTACCGGATCGTTCAACCCGTTTGTAAGGCCTAACCATGCGGATATCAAACCAATCCTTGAAGAACAAGGAACAACTATAACGGATCAGATCTACTAAATAAAGAACAAGCAAGATGCTGCCCTTACACCTAAGATAGGTGTAAGGGCAGCTAGATATCGAGGGGCAGCGTAGCTAAACAAGTATATCGTGAAAGAATCGACGTCAGCCCCAAAACACCTAAGATAAGGGTGTTGCTCGCCATAAAAAAGGCTTCAGCACGAGCAACACCAACATCGAATAAACTGATACTGCCTAGATCGCAAGATGCGATCTAGGCAGCATGTTGCTTACCCGGGAGAAACCCTCGAAACAAGGGGTGGCGATGCACCTAGATTGATTGGTTGTGAACGTGATCGTCCTCCTTTCTCAATAACCCTAGATACATATTTATAGTCCGTAGACTTTCTAACTTGGGAATAAACCCAATTGTGTACGAGCTAAACTCTACCTCTTAATTCTAAACCTACCATAATATACAGATACACGGGCAATCTAGCCCACATTCTCGTACAAGGCCGTATCAGAGACACTTCGTTCGCATGTCCTTTAAGCCCTTCTTCGATCACGGCCCATCTCCAGACTTGGTTAAAATCTGGTGATCACACCAATTTATGGATGTTGCAAATTCCTCGCATTTGCTTGCTAACCATGGTGCAGGTATCGGTCGCGGTAGTCGTCTTTAAGTGTACGTCGATCCGGTGCCGCCTGTGCATGGCTCCGCCTCGGGCTGCGGGCAGCCATGCAGCGAGCCGCAATGGCGGCCTCCTGCTCCTTCAGCCTCGGGCTCCGCCCGGCTTGAGCCGTTCACAGAGCTGCCGGCTGGCTCCGTCTCGGGCTTTGGCCCCGACCGTGTGGCCGCCACGCGCCTGGACGCCACGCCGGGCTCGCCTCGCACACCTGCGCCACCTGCATGCAGCGAGGGAACCTTGCTGTCTCCTGTCGCCGCTACTCCATCGGTCAGTACACCGGCACTGATGTCCCCTGCTGCGCCGATCGAGAGCAGGCCTGTGTCCCCAGCTCCGATAGCCTCACCCCCGGCCTCGCCTGCTCTGACACCATCGCCGCCTTCGACATCAGCACCTCCGCCGCCACCACCGGCTCCTCCAACTGGTCCTATCACTCGTTTGCGTGGCGGTATTTCGCAACCTAAACAACGAACTGATGGTGCAGTGGCCTGGTCTTGTGTGCTTGCTGCTCATGCTGCCCTTAAGCATACACATGAGCCTCGTGACTACAAGGAAGCTCTGCGTACTCCTCATTGGCGTGAAGCTATGGAAGCTGAGTTTTCTGCGTTATAGGCTAATGGTACATGGAATCTTGTACCTCCTGTTGCTGGTGTTAACCTGATTGATTCACGGTGGGTGTTCAAGGTGAAACTTCATGCGGATGGTTCTGTTGAGAGATACAAGGCAAGACTTGTTGCTAAAGGCTTCAAACAGCGTTATGGTCTGGATTATGATGAGACTTTCAGTCATGTGGTTAAGCCTGCTACTATTCATCTGTTACTCTCTATGGCTCTCTCTCGGCGTTGGCACATTCGACAGCTTGATATTCAGAATGCCTTTCTGAACGGCTTCTTGGATGAGGAGGTATACATGAGACAACCTCCTGGTTTTGTTGATTCTGATAAGCCTGGTCATTACTGCAAGCTTGTTAGATCTTTATATGGACTGAAGCAGGCACCTCATGCTTGGCATGCTCGTCTCAGTTCTGTGTTAGGCTCCTTGGGGTTCTCTCCTTCAGTGGCCGATACATCTTTGTTTATTCTGCGCCGCAAGGAGGTTACGATTTATCTCTTGGTCTATGTTGATAACATTATGGTTCTCAGTTCCCTGTCAGCTGCTATTCCTCGCCTGATCAGTCAACTCCGGTCTGAGTTCTCCGTCAAGGATCTCGGTGTTCTGCACTACTTTCTTGGGATTGAGGTGTCTTCGCCTACTTCTGGTAGTCTGGTTCTTCGACAACGCTGTTAGATGTATATATCTATCTATTGTAGTTTCCCCATATGTTAGGGGGCTTTCTGCATATGTGCACCTGTACATGTACTATATATTGTGGCCTTTGGCCCCCTGGTAATACAACAAGCATATTTCCCTAACATGGTATCAGAGCCCCAGGTCTCGAGTTCAAATCCTGGCTTTCACAATTTATTCTAAAAATTATCTCTTCACCCCCCTCTCCTCGCAGCCGCAGCCGCCGCCCGCCCCGGCACCCTGCCGTCCCACGCCCGGCCGCCGCCGCTGCCTCTTTGCCTCTCTACACGTATTGACTTGTCTTCTCGTCTTTCCGTCACACGTGAGAGGGGGTGTTAAAGTGTATAAGTAGATGGCCTAGCCCTTTCCATCAGTTCGGACTTTTGGTTCAAGTGGCTAGTGCATGAAGCTTAACATGGTATCAGAGCAAATTTTGATCCTATTTTTCTAGTCCGTGCGTCTTGGCTTGTTCACCCGCGCCGGCCATCTCTTCCCCGCCGCCGGCCGTCTCTTCCTCGTCGCCGACCGCCGCCCAGCCATCTTCCGCCGGTCGCCGCCCTCTCCTCCGCCCCGCCCCGATCTGATTCTGCACGTGGCCGCCTTCTTCCCCGCGTCGCCCGCCCCGCGCCTGCTTCCGCCCGACGCCCGCCTTGCTCCTGCGCGTGGCCGGCCTCGCCCCGCGCCTGCTTCCTCCCCCGCGCGTGGCCACCCGATTCCTCCCCCGCGCGTGCCCGCCCGATCCCTCATCCGCCTGCTTCGATTCTCTGCCCGACGCCCTTCGCCCCGCGCTGGCTATCTTCTGTGCCCCGTGCTCGCTCTGGCAATCCTCCCCGAAGCGGCCACCCGTTCAGCGTCGTGCTCCACGATCTGGGCCGCCCCCGCTGCATGTTCCGCATGTTCTCCCCGACGCGTTCCCCGGCTATCTTCGATTGGAGGAGTTCTGCCTACTCCCCGATCTGGGCCGCCCCCGCCGCCTGTTCCTCGATCTGTGCCGCTGGCCTGATTTTTCGTCTCCGTTGACTTCGATCTAAAAAAAAAATATTGTCGTTGCTCTTGATCTTCTTGCACGAGCTGGTATGTTGAAGTGTACACCTGTGACTACTCCCATGACGTCTTCTGAGCGTTTATGCAGCACTGATGGTGATCCGCTTTCTTCTGAGGAGGCTACTCAGTACCGTAGTATTGTTGGCGGTCTACAGTAGTATCTTACAGTCACACGTCATGATCTGTCATTTGTGGTGAACAAGGTGTGTCAGTATCTTCATGAGCCTCGTACACCTCACTGGTCTGCTGTCAAGCGGGTTCTACGCTATGTGCGGTATACTGTGGACACTGGTTTGCATCTCCGATCCTCCTCCTCTACTCTACTTTCAGCCTTCTCTGATGCTGACTGGGCTAGAAATATTGATGATCGGCGATCCACCAGGGGACATGCTATCTTTTATGGAGGAAATCTCATTGCCTGGAGTGCTCGTAAGCAGTCTACAGTTTCCAGGTCAAGCACTGAATCTGAGTACAAGGCCCTTGCTAATGCTACTGCTGAGCTTGTTTGGGTACAGTCTTTGCTTCGTGAACTTGGTGTTCCTCAAGGTCGGCCTCCAGTTTTGTGGTGTGACAATATTGGTGCTACATACTTGTCAGCCAATCCAGTTTTTCATGCTCGGACGAAGCATATTGAAGTGGATTTTCACTTTGTCCGTGAGCGTGTTTCTCGGAAGCAACTTCAGATTCGGTTCATCTCTTCAAAGGATCAAGTTGCTGACATTTTTACTAAACCTCTCCCGTTACCGTTGTTTGAACATTGTAAACGCAATCTCAATCTTTCACTAGTTGAGATTGAGGGAGGGTGTTAGAATATACGTATGACATGTATACGTATAGGTATAGGACTCTGTACTTGTACCTCATACTCATATATAATAAAACGATCCCTACCCGACGAGGTACGTCGGGTCAGCGCAATCTATCTTTCCCTAGTTACGTTTACAATAGATTGCGGAAATATTGCTTATATTGATATGTGGTAACTGGTAATTGTATTGAGCCTTTTGGGCTGTTTATATAGTAGAGAAAACTTAGAGGGCAAGAAGCCTAGTAGAAATAGAATTGGAGTATCTTTACTATTAAATTGCAATAGGTGGCTGCCTGGTGTCACAAACGGGCCAAAGTTTTTTTTTCTAGGCTCGATGTCTCTTGAAAATCCTAGGCCCAATATCTCATCCAGGAGGCGAAACGTTTTCTTTGTTTCGTATCGAGATGGTACGTCGCACGAGGCTGCAACCTGATCGATTTATTTTTGGTATCGTTCGATTTGTCGCACAACGAGTTTGTTGCAATCGAAGACCTCACGTATTGGACATGAACTCAAAGAGGCAGATTCGTCGTCCGTTTTGCCCTCCCGCGATGTCCCGCACGTACGCTTAAAAGCCAGGAGAAGACCCCCACCTCTCCCAAATCATCTACAAACTGTTCGCGATCCCGCTCCAAAAGAGATGGCAGAGATTTAGGAGAAAATCCTTCCCGCTTGGCCCGACTAGAGAAGCGATCGGCGCCATGATTCCAGTAGCCACACACGCGATCCTGGGTTAGGAGGCAACCCAGGGTGCACACTGATTCCACGATGACGGTGTGGCACCTCTTTCGACCATCAGGAACAGAGCGTCGGCGGTCGGCCCTCTGCGCCGTGTCGTAACGATGGCAGTGAGGGAGAAACGAACGACAGTGCAAGCCCGGCATCGGTGACGAGCACCTTTGATGACAGCTTCTGAATTCCGTAGACCGCAAATCCAGCTCTCCAGCCATGAGCAATGTAATCAAATCCAGCTATGCGGCGGCGACAGTGCACAATTGAATTCAAATCGGAGGACTACTAAGTTTTCTTTGTGCTTTTGTTGATTGTTGATCAATTTTGTTTCGATTGCATTTTCTTGGTAAGTCGGGTCTAGCGGGTACATCAGCGCAGGCCTCCTTAACTGAGTTTAAGGCTCGGATCCTCCACATCTATGGTTATATTGACTCGCTCAGCTCCTTGATACCTCACGTATCTTTCACAGGAACTCAAAGATAGGGATTTGATGTCGCGCTGTATCACACAGCCAAAGAGTTTCCCTTCTGTATTTTCTATCTCAAAGCAAACATGACATGACCTGAAACAGATTAGGCATGAGTTTTCTCTTCTGGATTTTCTATCTTCTGAAATTAGGTCATGTCATACATGCATGTATTTGCATGGTACTTCATACTGTACTGACGAAGGGTGATCCTGTGGCAGCTTCAGACTCCCATCAATTGAGATTACGCATGTACGCTTGGTTTGACGTGAGACAACAGTTGGATCAACGTAGTACATTATCATTTATAAACAAAAAGAGTGTACTACCCCAGTTACATAATGTAAACCATTTTGACAAATTATATTTTAATTCATAACAACGTACGGGCATTATGCTATATATATCTAATCAAGTGAAAATCATCAATAATGGGAAAGCAATGGGAAAGAAGCTCCTCCCATGCCTTCTGGCAGTGGCGAAGGACGAAAAAAATCTAAGGTAGGGCGAAGTTTGAATGATGCAAATACCAAATAGTCCTAAAAAGTAGTAATATCTCAATACAATAAAAATAAAAAAATATTTGATTATAAGTATAACCTAAAAAAACATATTTTTTGCGATTTATTGTGTTTCCATTTTTTCCCGGTGCAACGCACGGGCATTTTTGCTAGTAATCTTAAACTACCTAATAGTATAACTAAACCGTAATATACTCTAATCCCCCCTACCCCCCGCAGTCGGATCGCTAGTGACGCGGACGGTCCGACTGGAGAAGAAGCCGAAGACGTGGTGTAGCCCTTGATGCCGATGCCGATGAAGTTGTTGTTGTCGTGGTCGATGGTGCCCTGTGTGATGTAGTTGCCTTGGAGAATGTAGGTGAGGTAGATTGTGTTTTGGTCGTTGTCGTTGTCGTCCTTGAGCCCGGGAAGACGCTCGGAAGGAGGGAGACGTTGTTGTAGTTGTTGTGGTCAAAGTAGTAGGCGACACGCCGCGCCGAGCTTGCCAAGCTCGGGAGCGCGCCAGGAACGAAGGCACGCGCCTGCATTGCCAGTACAGGACGGCATCTAATGATTTTGATTTTGAATTGTACGTGTTAATGATTTTTTCCAAAAACATGGCCAAACATTGCTGGCTATGGTTTTTGGAAAAGTACAAACCTTATTTACGGGAACGGACGTGTAATATACTACTACCTCCGTCTAGATAGTGTCTTAGTTTTGTATCATGACACATCAAGTCTTAGTACACTTTTGCACAACTAGACACGTACCACTGGCACGGGGCGATAGCTAGCTAGGTCATCTCCAGGGCATCATCGCTGCTCAATGACTCGTTCTCCTCCCATTGGATGTTCATGATCGCCGCTGTGTCGTCAGATTCCAAGGGGATCCAGCCGCCTTCCGGAGGCCATACGAAGGTGGGCTTCACCAGCGGCACGTCCGGCGGCGTCGCAGACTTGGCAACGATCTGCACCACCTCCGCCATGCTCGGGCGGTCCGACGGGTTGGGGTTGGTGCACGCCAACCCGAGAAGCAGCAAGCGACTAGCGTCGTCCTCGTCGAATTCTCCAGCCACGTCGTCGTCCACCGCCTCAAGCAGTCGTCCCTCCCGGTGAGCCGTCCAGACCCAGTCGGTGAGCAGCTGGAAGGACTCGTTGGAGCCGCCGAGCGCCCGCTCGCCGGTGACGACCTCCAGGATCAGCACCCCGAGCGCGTAGACGTCGGTCTTGCGTGTAGCCTTGTGGTTCATCGAGTACTCCGGCGCGATGAAGCCCCAGGTCCCCGCGACGCCGATGTCCGTGTAGGAGTTCTTGTCCAGGCAGGTGACGATGCGGGCGAGGCCGAAGTCGCCGAGGCGACCACGGAAGGAGGAGTCGAGCATGATGTTGCTGGCCTTGACGTCGCGGTGGAGCACCATGTGCTCGTGCTCGTGGTGGACGTAGTGGAGCCCTGCGGTGACATCCATGACAATGTCGTAGCGGGTGTTCCATCCTAGGAGGGTAGCAGGCTGTTGTGGATTTTCGCGCGTGCGGAACAGGTGCTGATCCAGGCTGCCATTCGGCATGTACTCGTAGATGAGAAGGAGCTCACCTTTCTGATAACACCAACCTGAAAGAGTTCAGGTTAAACAAAACACCATGTTAGAATTATTCTTCCCTGGATTTGTATCTCGCGAGTTTTGTTGTACTCATTCCGTCCGAAAAACGTGAACCAAAATGAAGACCGGACCAGAGCTTAAAAATTAGCCCAAAACAAGGCAATATCAGTAGCAAAGTGATGGGCCACTGTAACAATATAGGCTACAAGCTTGGCAATTTTCCTGGGAAGGCCGGGCTGCAGGCCAGGATGGTCAGACCGACGGTCCGTCAATGGGCGGTGGTGGACCCAACCATCCCTAAGCCTAGAAGCATACACCGGATTTCTGCCGGCCTCGCAGCTTATCTTTGATGAAAATTTGATCGAGCTTATACTGTGCTCAGCCTTGATCAAAATCTTAGATCCACATTGTACATGGATACAAGTTTAGTAAAAGTGGAAGGCTTACTAATATTAGACCAAATACCTATAAGGAAATATCTTCCGCTATAATATCAATGAAATACATTGTGAAAAGAGCTCCTTCACCTGATTGGCATGGAACACTTGGGTTCTGTCCTGTTTCAGTTGAGTCTAAATTTTCATTTTCATGGTAGTTGTTAACATCTAATACTTTTGTTTGAAGCCCACGAATCCCCCGTTTTCTTTGTTTTTCCCGTGAGATTTTGGCCTCGGAAATCGATCGAAGAGGATCCTCGCGAGCATGAGGCAAGGCGTGGGGTAATTTACAAGTGAGATGTTTACCAGATTCACGAAGAACCTGCTAGGTGCTAAGCTAGAGCGGAGGAACCTCACGAGAATGAGGGGAGGAACCTGAACCTATTCAGAATCCAACTAGAGATACCTGCCAGTAAGCATTGTCCCGCAAAAATAAAAACATGGATTGTATCAAAGACGGGGGCAGAGACGGCGACGCGATGTGGGCGTCCAAACTTCACGTCCTTGCGGTACTTCTTAAAATATAAGACTACTAATAGTGAAAATAACATAGGTAGTAACATCACACATCCTAAGAGTGATTTTTCGTCCTTCGATATTTGTATCCATGACTTCAAAATCTGTGCGCACTCAGCCAATCGAAAGGACGCTCGTTTTTTAAAATTTTCATAAAATATATTAGAGGTACAGTCTCACGTGATTTTAGTTCCAGCCCCATACTTTAATTTCATCTGGTTCCTAGTTTAGTTTCGCCTATTTATCACCGTTAATTCAAGGTGGATGGACAATTTTCGAAAATGTCAATCACTATAAAACTTGTAACTGCTCATCTCTTACTCGCCATGTGAAGTGGCATCCATCTTATGTCACACTTATATGTTATTTAGCTCATTTTTTTGCTCAAAATTTGACTTGTGGATTTGAAGATGAGTTAGAAGCGGGATATAATGTGGATCTGACTTGCATCCCTGCTTTTACTTCTGAAAATGACGCCTTCTTTGAATATCACGCATAGGATTCAAATTGAGGATCATGACATATAGAAGGTTCTTATTCGAGAAGCATGTAGAGGTACCTTCTATCATTTACCTACTGTTACTTCTTTAACAAACAAGTTTTTAGTGTGTCCCATGTTTCTTGTCAAGGTGGCATGATCACTTAGGACACCCATCTTCACTCATTGCCCAAAAAGTCCTTAGAGATAATAATCATGTCTACTCTACCGATAATATAAACAAGCCAGTTGTGATGCATGTCAACAAGAAAAGAGTTATAAGGTACCCTGTTCTAGGTCATCTAATTTTTTATTTATTTCTACGTTAGAGCTCATCTCCTTTGATGTGTAAGGTCCTTCTCTTAATTCCATTGGTAAAAAAAATGTTAATTTTATGGATGACTATATCATATTCATCTGGATTTATTTTCTTAAAGATTAAGTCCAATGAGCTCCAAAAGTGTCACAAGTTTCAACATCTTGTTCAATGACTCTTTGATATGTAAAATTATAACTGTACTATTAGTCCAGAGAGTATAGGTTGAGCTCCTTCCAATGGATTAGAATTTTCACCGTGTATCATGTCCTTGTGCTAATTTTAGAAGAACCGGTATGTAGAGAGAAGCGATTTTTTAAAATAATATAATTTTTTATTAAATTTCAGAAATACTACTCGTTTTGGAGAAATTTCAAAAATAGAATCCAGTCGATGGTCAGTGGGCCGATAGCCCACCACAGGGCCTGCCATGTTGGCTCATCAAAGGCCACCATAGGGGCATACCGGCCCACAGCCTACCGACAGGTGCCTGTCGGTCCACGGGCCGCCGACTGGATCCTATTTTCGAAATTTCTCAAAAAACAAGTATTATTTCTGAACTTTTTTAAAAAAATCATATTATTTTTAAAAAGTTGCTAAAGAGAAAGCATAGAAATATCATTGTGGCTCTTCACACTCGTAGTTTGTGCCTCATTAATTATGTGATAATACTTTCTTTGCTAATGTAATATCTTAGTTAAGTGGACTCCTAGTAGATTTATCTATGTTTCACTCCCAATGACTAATCGCTCCATGAGAAACTAGATTATACCATGTTGCGGGGTTTTGTGTCGGCTTGTTGACCTAAATTGGGTCCCATCAATCAATGAAAAGCACTACTCCATGTTTTTCTTATCTATACTAATCTTTATAAATGGTTCACGTGCCTCCATGTTCATACTAACCATTTTTATATCTCTCGAGATGTTGCTTTTGATGAGGAAGTTCTCCGGTTTTCAAAACTTTGCCCTAAATTTGGTGTTATTGTATGCTTTGAGTTTTGTTTATTTCTTCCATTAAAAGGACTCTGGGTTCATTCATTATAGTGATCAAACAATTTCTATAACTCATGCATCCAAACCTTCTAATAATCCTACTTGATCTGTTTTCTCTTAGGAAAACATGGGAGAAAATTATGCTCCAAACGATGGTCTTTAGTTGTTTACACCAAGATTTCGTTACTGAAGATGATACCACTAGGAGATGGTATCACTAGTTATTTCTCTTGCGTGCACAAGCTATGAGGCAGATTTGGATCAACTCTGGACTATCGGTAGCGGCAAGCGGGTAGGGCAGCCTAGACAAATATTGTTTTGGACTGGGAGATGTTGGGCCACGTCCGTGAACCACCTTCCACCCTACGGATCTTCTGTTCTTGGTAGTGTTACAACACTCTCAACAAGCTCAAGAAATTTCATCCAAGCTGATGTGACATGTGTTTGTACTACTGCCCACGAATAAGGCTTAAAATAATATTTGTGTTGAAAACGTTATAGAGGGAACTATTCCCAATACTCGCTTTAGGTCCAAGGCAAGTTGGATTCTTGAGTGACAGAGGGGAACCCGGAAGATTAGTTGATGGTTTAGAAAATCAAAATGGAGAGAAGCTACGTAATAAGAAGATGAGGCTCTTATGAGAATAAGACTTGGCACACTGGTGGAAAAACAGGCTTTGGTCGCGGTTGGCAACTGCCATTAGTCGCGGTGGCCCAACCGCGACCAAAGTAGCGCGACTAAAGGCCCCCCCCTTTAGTCGCGGTTCCTTACGAACCGCGACTAAAGGCCCATCCACGTGGGCCTCGGGCGAGCGCCGGGGCGGAGGACCTTTAGTCGCGGTTCTTCCGGCCAACCGCGACTAAAGGCCTCCGCAGGGTTTAGGGTTTAGCCCCCTCCCCCTAAATCTGGTTTCTTTTTAATTTGTATTATTTTATTTCTTTTGGGTTTTAATTTTGAAGGAGTTTCACATATTCTACGGTACTGTATACATACATGCATATGAATGTACAATTTCAAACAAATTTGAAATTAGAACCAAAAAGAATTCAAGAGTAATATACAATATATATTCAATATCGGATGACCATATACAATATATATTCAATATCGGATGACCATATACAATTTTGAACAAGTTAGTTACAAATTCCGGTGCCTATAAAGATCTACGTCATCGTAATAGTGTTCTCCTCTAGGATCGATGACTTCCCTCGCCAACCATCCAGCTAGTTCCTCTTGAAGTGGTCGGAAGCGAGCTTCTAGACTAAGCGTCTTCCGGAGGTTATTCCTCAGGATGTTGTTCTCACACGTCTGGTCCCGCTCATTGCAGTATCTCCGGATCCTCTCACAAACATAGTATCCACATAGATTGGTCCCCGGTGGCTGAGTATCCCCAGTCGTCGGCACTCGCCATTTTAAAATGTAGCTCTTTTTTGAATTCACCGACCTTGGTATCTACGAACCGTCTCCAAACCCTACGAGGCAAAGAAAATTAAATAAACAAGAGAGTTATTAATTAGTTACTTGATATTAGGAAATGATGAACGAAATAGGCCGATCGATATAGAGCGCAAATGAATGAAAATAATTACTTTTGCATCATTTTTCTCATGTCGCCCCAAAGCGCCGGATCCATATTCAGAGAGTCGTGGACGAGAACCGAGGAGGTCTGAACTTTAATTACCATAAGAATCCAGTGGAACCTGCGGACACGATACATGCACAGATCATGCATAACTCATCGATTAGCCACATACCATGCATGGAGTAAACAAAAGAGAATGTGCTCAAGACAGAAACACTCACCCAAAATGGTAAGGAAATAGAATATCACTTTTCTGTTGCTGTTTTCTAATAAACCGCCACAGGTCTTCCTCCACGTCGGCGGGGTGGTGTTCTAACACATATGAATTAACGATGTGTGGGTCAATGAACCCAACATCATGGATGTTCCTTATTCGCATTTCCCGCTTCTTCATTCTCGCATAATATATAGCGTACACAACAAGATAGTTAGGACAATATATATATATATATATATATAGTGCAGGCAATGAACGAGATGGGGTAGAAATTAATAAATCACTTACGTAACGTAGCAACCGATGATAGATTTGTCGAGGTCGCGCAGATTGAACAGCTGGAACAATTCACTCGGAGGAATTTGTACCCGGTAACGTTTGAAGTGATGCTCATATTTAACTTCCGCATAGATATAGTCTTTGGCGTTTTCATGTTTTATGTAAGCCTTGTACCAATTTAGCGGACCTTTCATTTGTCGAGGTAGATCCTCTTCCTGCGCAGGCTCGATGAGAGGGCCATTCTTCACATATGTAAATACTACGTCCTTCATTGGCGCCTCATCAAGGCCTAACACCGCACGAAGAGTGATACCTAAGTCGGCCGCTTGTTTTCTCGGCACTTTCTACGGTCAATCCATGAGCTGCCGCAGCTGCTATGATATCGGGGGCCTCCCGACCGGCGGCTTGCACTATGAGCGGGGCGATCGATTGTTTACTTTGTTCCCCGAGCTGGGCAACTTCTTTCCCCCTTTCTAATTTTGTCTCGGCCTTGTCCTCCAAGGCTTTCTTCTCCGCAGACTCTTTGTTCCTCTTGAACGCGACCGCTTGCCTACGAAGTTCACGTAAATAGTCGTCGAGCAGATTCTTCGCGGCTTGGGACGGTGTGTTCAAAAATGACTTAGCCCACTCGCTTTTCCTTGTCGAATATACCGGCTTGGGCTCGCCCTCTATTTTCTTCTTGACGCTCGCCTTCCATTTCTCTAAATCAGCAGCCGCGCCCGCCTCGACTTCCTCGGCACTACTTTCCCAAGGCCT
The DNA here is from genome assembly GCF_022539505.1 of Lolium rigidum. NCBI lineage: Eukaryota > Viridiplantae > Streptophyta > Magnoliopsida > Poales > Poaceae > Lolium > Lolium rigidum. The sequence continues at coordinate 141,570,907 of NC_061512.1, forward strand.
CGTGGGGAGAGGCTTCGAGTGATACCTCCGGTACCTTTGTTTTCTTAGGTACGTAAGGGTCCGGGTTAATAACCCAGGACCGCTTCGCTTCTTCGCCGGAGGTGGATTGGGGGCGGTACCGGTGTCCGATCACCCGCCGGACGAGGACCGGGGGCGGCGTCTCGCCGACGTGAATGAGGTGTATTAGGTGAAGCACCACCGCCACCGTCACCGCCACCGCCACCGTCACCGCCACCGCCACCGCCACCGTCACCGCCACCGCCACCACCACCACCGTACGGGGTGGACTTGTTGGCGCCTCGCCCGGAAACTTGATAAATTTCTTCCGCCATAGAATGAACTCGGCGCTTGACATCTCCAAGTCTTTTCACCCCTTCAGGTGTAGCAATGTCAATGTCCAGGTCCTCAAACCCTTGGACTATCTCCTCCACCGTGACACGAGCATAGCCATCTTGAATGGGGTTGTTGTGGTGGAGTGCTCCGTGTGGTAAAGCACCGCCGATGGCTACCTTCATGGACATGTTCCCGATAGGATAATACAGATGACATGCTTTCATCTCCTTTATATCGTCCACGGGGTAGCGAGGAGGCTCCGGTGCAGAACCTCGACCACCACCGAGGCTCCGGTGCAGTAATTTCGATCGTCGGTGCACCAGCCGGTGAGGCCTCCGTGGAAGCCACGCCGCTTCTTCTCCGCCGCTGGCTTCCGAGATCCATTGGATGATCTTCATGCTGCGCCCGAGCTGCATCTCTTTCGGCGACTAGTACACTCACGGTTTTCTTCATCACATCCATTTCCGTTACCAACTTCGCCACAACATCTGCATCCCGATCCATCTTTCTCTTACGGCTTCTGTAACCGTACGGGTCATCTTTCTGGGGGAACCCTAGTTTCCACGAAATGTCCCCGGGCATGCCTCGTACACGTCCTCCGTGTTCAGGATTCCCGAGGGCTTTTGTCAGGGCGTCGTTCTCTCTGTTGAACCTGATCCTCCCCTCTTGAGCATCCCTCATTGCCTCAATAAGGTTTTGGGTGGGTGTAATTATTTTGCCCTGGTAAACACACTCCCCTGTCTCCGGGTTCGGCGATCCCCCATGCCCGTACCACCAGCTTTTGGCCCTTGGGTCCCATCCCTCCGTACCCGGACGGATTCCTCGCGCCCTCGGCTCGTTCTCCATCTTCTCCCACTTAGGCTGCCAAAAGCGATACCCTCCTCGGCCCCATTTTATGATTGTACTCCTTCTTGGCCGCATTTTCCTTATTTTTTTTCGATAGTTCAAGGAACTGCTCCGATTTCTTTTGCTTCACAAATTCTGGCCAATCATGTTGCAGTTTCTCATATTGTCCTTTGAAATCCGGAGTCTTGCCCTGGTTGACAAAGTCATGGGCTAGATTTTGCTTGTATTTCCGGAATGCGTTGGCCATCCTAGAAAGAGCGAACTGTTTGACTAGCTTGCGCCTCTTCTTGTTTTCCGCAATCTTGTTACCCTCCTCATCGTATTTGCGGTATTCCGGAGGTAGAACGAAATGTTCCATAAGCTTTTTGAAGCAATCTTTTTTTTCTCTGTTCGACAAAAGTGAAACCAACACGTGCCTTCTTTGGCTCATTCCACTCCGGCGGGTGATCGAGACGTTGTCTCTAACAACGGCTCCGCATTGGCTGACAAACTTGGTGGCGTTCTTGCTGGGCTCCAGCGGCCTGCCGGTTTCTTCGTCGACAACATCGATGGTGCATGTTTCTCCTGGTTTCATCGTCTTGGTTGCGCCACGCTTTGACGACGACGTACTCGATTTTTTCGACGATCCGGCCGAGGGCTAAAATAAGAAAGAGAGTCGCGCGCGTTAGTACACACACATTTATTCAAATCAGTTAGTTGTATCACCATACGCTCAATATGTATATATATATATACCTCGGCGCCGGAGGTGGTTGCTACTTCCAATTGAAGATCGTCGTTTATCGACGTTTCTTCGGCATCATCTGCTTGCCGGCGGCGCCCTTCATCTACACACTCAAAGTTCAGATAAGAAGCGATATCATCTTCTTCTTCTCCGGTCGGCACAAAAGGAATATCGCCTTTTATGATGCCGAACATATGGTCTTCGACGTCCGGATCATAGTTGTCCAGAATCGGGTCAGCTCTATCGCCCGCCATATGTCGGTCCCGAAAACATGTAGTCAAAACAAATTAATTAAGTGAAGAAGGGGCGGTGGCGGTGGCGAAAGGGCGGTGGCAAAAAGGAGGGGGCCGGCGAGCGGGAAGGGGTTGGGAGAGGGTGTCGCGGAAGAGCGCGAGACGGGGCGGTAGACGACGGCGTCACGGAGAGGGAGGCGTATGCGGAGGGGGCGACGAGGGGCTCGCTCCCCCCTCAGTATACGCGCGCGGTGGCGGTGGTGAAAGGGGGGCGGCGGTGGCGGTGGCGGTGGCGAAAGGGCAGAGCCGCTTTTCTTTTCTTTTCTTCTCGGTGGATGCAGCATGACGTGCGGGCGCGGAGGGAAATTAAGAACAACAACAACAACTAAAGCGGAAAGGGAAGCGGCGGAGGAGGGTCGATCGGTGTCTAGCTAGCTACGTGGAACACGCGTGGTAGGGATTAAAGGGAAGCTTCCTCCAAACTACGTGGAACACGCGCGGAAAGGGAAGCTTCCTCCAAACTTAGTGATATTTTAGTTAGTTCATTTTTAAGTTCATTTTTAATTAGTTCATTTTTAAGTTCATTTTTAATTAGTTCATTTTTAATTAGTTCATTTTTAAGTTCATTTTTAGTTAGTTCATTTTTAAGTTCATTTTTAATTAGTTCATTTTTAAGTGATATTTTTAAGTCAAATTTTAATTAGTTCATTTTTAAGTGATATTTTAGTGAAATTTTACAAGAAAAAAAAACTAAAAAAGAAAAAAAAAACGGTCGGGCGGCGCCCCCGGCCCCCTTCTCTCTCTCTCTGATCTCCGGATCGACGGCGGCGGCGGCGGCTGTCGGGCACGGCGACGGCGGCGGCTGTCGGGCACGGCGACGGCGACGGCGCGCGGCGACGTTTCGAGGGCGGCGCGCGGCGCGCGGCGGTTTGTTTAACGCGCGCGCGGCGGCCGGCCGGTTTTGCGCACGGCGCGGAGACGAGACAAGGGCGCGGCGGCGACGCATCGCGTGGGCGACGACGAGGGCGCGACGACGTCCGACGAGGGCGACGACGAGGGCGCGGCGACGAGGGCGCGGCGACGAGGGCGACGACGGCGATGGCGCGCGCGCGGCTGCAGATCGAAGACGTTTCGGCGGAGAAGACGAGTGGCGCGGCCGTTCGCGCGCCGGGGAATTTATAGGGACAGCCCTTTAGTCGCGGTTGGGGTCGCCAACCGCGACTAAGAGGTACCTTTAGTCGCGGTTGGCCACCCCAACCGCGACTAAAGGGTTTTTCGCCGGTTTTTAATTTCCCGCGCGCAAGGACCTTTAGTCGCGGTTGGCCAGGCCAACCGCGACTAAAGGTCTTTTTTGAAAATACTTTTCATTTTTGAAAATCATATAATACATATAATATATCAAAAAATTCAGAAAAATAAAACTAATTCAATTCAAAATTTTAAAAATACAAATAATATATCAAAAAATCAGAAAAAAAACTAATGCAATTCAAAATCTTAAAAATACAAATAATATATCAAAAAAATTCAGAAAAATAAAACTAATTCAAATAAAACTAATTCATTTCAATATGTTAAAAATACAAATAATATATCAAAAAATTAAGAAAAATAAAACTAATTCATTTCAAAATGTTAAAAATACAAATAATATACCAAAAAATTCATAAAAGTTCGTTGGCCCCCTCTTCCCGCCTCTTTCCGCCGACCCCCTCTTCCCTCCTCGTCTTCCCGCCATTTCTTCCCGCCATTTCTTCCCGCCAATTGTTTCCCGCCAATTTCTTCCGGCCTCTTTCTTCCCGCCAAATTTTTTCCCGCCAATTTCTTCCCGCCACTTTCTCCCCGCCTCTTTCTTCCCGCCTCCTGTCTTCCCGCTCCCATTTTTCCCGCCATTTGTCACTACATATAGGTAGCCCGGCTTGGCCAGCATCACATCTCTACAATCTCTCATCACTCTCTCATGGCTTCCACCGCACCCACTCTAACCTACCAGCAGGTGGAGGAGCTTTGCGCCTCGAACTACCCTTGCCCTCCGGGCTACCGCGTCCCCGCCGGCCGGAGCCTAAGCGCCGGCGGCGTGCCGGTCCCTCCCGTCCCTCGGGTACTGCGCGCCGGGCGGCCATCACGAATCACTACTACCTCGACCTCACGCCGGAGCAGCGGATGAATCCCCGCTGGCATCCCGATAACCAGCATACTTGGGACGCCTTCTTCATCAATCGGCGTGAGAGGGCGCTCGCCGTGTATGAGGAGGACGGTCCGCCTCCCGGAAACTTCCACGAGGCCGGCCGTCGGCTATGGTGGTACGGCCGGACTCTGCAGAGCGTCATGGACTACATCACGGCCGGCGATATCCCCCGCCCGCGCTACCCTCAGTTCGAGCCACGAGCGCCGCCCGACGACAGCGACGACAAGCAGCGACGACGACGCCGGCAACTTAGAAGGCGACGACTACCAGTACAACGGCGGCGGCTATGAAGACTACGAGTATGCATATTATACGCCTAGGCAGGAGTATGACTAAATCACTCCAAATTTCATGTATGCAGGAGTATGACTTAGTCACTCCAAATTTCCTATATGCAGGAGTATGACTTAGTCACTCCAAATTTCATGTATGCAGGAGTATGACTTAGTCACTCCAAATTTCATGTATGCAGGAGTATGACTTAGTCACTCCAAATTTCATGTATCATCGGTGCTATCTCGAGTCAATTGAATCATTCGAAAATGGACACCAATTAAACACATCACGGGTAATATAATTCACATGATTCATTCAACAAAGTTTGGTACAATAATAAATTATTACACATCATTTCTTCCCTTGTGTCCCCGCTTGCTTACGATTGTGCCGTATCCATGGAGCATCCTCATCATTTAACTTAATGCTTGGGTCGGTGTTCACTTTGAAGGGCGGAATTTCAGCAAACATATTATAATCTTCTCGACATGTCCTGTCTTGTCCTCCACTCCCACGATGTTTCTTTTCCCCGAAAGAACAATGTGGCGCTTTGGATCATCGCATGATGTACCGATCGTTTTCTTATCTTTCCGTTTCCTCGGTTTGCTACTCATGTCCTTCACATAGAAAACCTGAGCGACATCTTTCGCTAGGACGAATGGTTCGTCAAGGTAACCAAGATTGTTGAAATCCACCATTGTCATTCCGTATTGCTGGTCCACCTTTACCCCACCTCCTGTTAGCTTGAACCATTTGCACCGGAACAAAGGGACCCTAAAGGAGGGTCCATAGTCAAGTTCCCATATCTCCTCTATGTAACCATAATATGTGACCTTTTGCCCATTCTCGGTTGCTGCATCAAAGCGGACACCACTGTTTTGGTTGGTGCTCTTTTTATCTTGGGCGATCGTGTAAAATGTATTCCCATTTATCTCGTACCCTTGGAAAGTCGTTATAGTCGAAGATGGTGTCTTGGCCAACATGTACAGCTGATCTACAACCTTATTGTCACTCATTAAATGTTTTCTCAACCAACCGCCGAAAGTCTCCATGTGGGCCTTCCTAATCCAGGATTCAGGCTTCCCGGGGTTGTCCGAGCGTAAAATATTCTTGTGTTTCTCAAAGTACGGAGCCACCAAGCTGGAATTGGTCGAACCGTGTGGTGTGCTTCGGTCGGAGAATGGCCGTCCATACATATCATTGATTTCCTTCCGATCGTGCCTTTTCCACTTAGTCTCCCCTCGTGCCGCGATTGAGGAAGACCAATCGGCTTAAGGTCGGGAACAAAGTCAACACAAAACTCAATTACCTCCTCATTTCCATAGCCCTTGGCGATGCTTCCTTCTGGCCTAGCACGGTTACGAACATATTTCTTTAATACTCCCATGAACCTCTCGAAGGGGAACATATTGTGTAGAAATACAGGACCGAGAATGGAAATCTCATCGACTAGGTGAACCAGGAGGTGCGTCATAATATTGAAGAAGGATGGCGGGAACACCAACTCGAAACCGACAAGACATTGGATCACATCGTTCCGTAACCGTGGTAGAACTTCTGGATTGATTACCTTCTGAGAGATTGCATTGAGGAATGCACATAGCTTCACAATGGCTACTCGAACATTTTCCGGCAGGAGCCCCCTCAAAGCAATCGGAAGCAATTGCGTCATAATCCCGTGGCAGTCGTGAGACTTCAGGTTTTGGAACTTTTTCTCCGCCATGTTTATTATTCCCTTTATATTGGACGAGAATCCTGACGGGACCTTCATACTGCTCAGGCATTCAAAAAAGATGACCTTCTCTTCTTTGGTCGGAGCGTAGCCGGCACGACCTTGAAACCGTTCCGGATGCTTGTCATCGGGGTCTTTCAAACTTTGCTGGTCCTCGCCGTGCTTCCTTTGTATCATTTGACTTCCCATACACGCCCAAGAAGCTTAGGATGTTCACGCAAATATTCTTCGTAACGTGCATCACGTCGATTGCAGAGCGGACTTCTAGGACTTTCCAATATTCTAGCTCCCGAATATAGATTTCTTCTTCCACATGGCTACGTGCCCGTCAGCTCCCTTCGGAACCGATTGTCCGCCAGGACCCTTTCCAAAGATGACTTTCAAACCCTTGACCATATCAAATACCTCAGCACCAGTAGTGTTCCGCAGGCTTCGGCCGGTGATCTGCCTTGCCGTTGTAATGCTTGCCTTTCTTTCTTACTCGGATGACCTTTCGGAAGAAATCGACGATGCCCAAGGTACACGTTCTTCTTACAATTTGGCAAATGTACACTTTCGGTCTCATGTAAGCAGTGCGTGCATGCATTGTATCCCTTATTTGACAGTCCCGAAAGGTTACTAAGAGCAGGCCAATCGTTGATGGTTACGAAAAGCAACGCTCGTAGGTCAAATTCCTCTTCTTTGTGCTCATCCCACACACGGACACCAGGTCTGCCCCACAGCTGTAAAAGCTCATCAACTAATGGCCTTAGGTACACATCGATGTCGTTGCCGGGTTGCTTCGGACCTTGGATGAGCACCGGCATCATAATGAACTTCCGCTTCATGCACAACCAGGGAGGAAGTTTGTAGATGCATAGAGTCACGGGCCAGTGCTATGGCTGGAGCTCTGCTCGCCAAAAGGATTCATGCCATCCGTACTTAGACCAAATCTTATGTTCCTTGCGTCAGCTGCAAAATCTTTGAACTCTCTGTCGATCTTTCTCCATTGCGTTCCATCTGCGGGGTGTCTCAACTCCCCGTCCGACTTACGGTCCTCTTTGTGCCATCGCAACAACTTGGCATGCTCTTTGTTCCCGAACAGACGTTTCAACCGTGGTATTATAGGAGCATACCACATCACCTTGGCGGGAACCCTCTTCCTGGGTTTCTGGCCCTCAACATCGTCACCATGGTCATCGCCTCTGATCTTATAACGCAATGCAGTGCATACCGGGCATTCATTCAAATTCTCGTATTCACCGCGGTAGAGGATGCGATCGTTGATGCATGCATGTATCTTCGTAACCTCTAAACCTAGAGGGCAGACAACCTTCTTTGCTTCGTACGTAGTGGCGGGCAACTCGTTATTCTTTGGAAACATATTCTTCAACATTTTCAGCAAGTTTTCAAATGCCGAGTCAGCTACACCTGCCTGTGCCTTCCATCTCAGCAAATCCAGGGTGCAGCCCAGCTTTTTCAGACCATCGTCGCATCCGGGGTACAGCGCCTTCCTGTGATCCTCTAACATGCGATCCAAATTCTCCCTCTCTTTTTCAGTTTCGCAGCGTCTCCGTGCATCAGCAATGGTCCGACCAAGATCATCAACGGGATCATCACGTGCCTCTTCTTCACCTTCCCCTTCACCTTTAGCATCCTCCATGAAAGTATCACCGAAATGAGAAAGATAGCTTTCATCATTGAAATCATCCCCTTCTTCATCTTCTTCCATTATAACCCCTCTTTCTCCATGCTTGGTCCAACAATTATAGCTTGGCATGAAACCGTGCCGAAGCAGGTGCATGTGAACATCTCTTGAGGAAGAGTAACCCTTCCGATTCTTACACTTAACACATGGACAGATAACAAAACCCCCCGCTTGTTCGCATTAGCCACTACGAGGAAATCTTTCAAACCCGTACTCGAACTCGCCGGAGAGTCGGTTACCGTACATCCATTGCCGATTCATCTGCATTATTATAATATAAAATATATAATTAACCATCATGCATTTGTTAAACTAACTAGCTACAAACAATATAAATTAAACAATGAACTACACACACATGCATATTTTATCAATGACACATCAAAGGTTCAAGTTGCTAACCGCGATCGAGGAGGAAAAAATAAATGAGAAAGCTCAAGTGTGACTCCAACACTTCATATCATGTTTGTTTCATGCTCTTGGGGCATTTCATCAAACACCTTATGTGCATAAGAGGAACCAAAAGCAAACCTAACACTCACTTGTGAAGTTTGTGAAGAGAATGGCTCCAAATGGCTAAGTGTTGGCTGCTGGATGGGTATATATAGGGGAGGGGCTTTAGTCCCGGTTGGCCTGGCCAACCGCGACTAAAGGCCTTCGAGCACCTTTAGTCGCGGTTGGGCTGGCCAACCGCGACTAAAGCCCCCACGTGCACCAGCTGGCCACCGTGCGCCCTGGGCCCAGGCCTTTGGTCGCGGTTCGCCACACGAACCGCGACTAAAGACCCCATTAGTCGCGGTTCCTTTACCTTCGCGACTTATGGGGCTTCCCGGAAGCCTGTTTTTCCACCAGTGGCACATTGTACAATCAAATTAGACAAGCAATGTGATTGATCATAAATGTGTATATTGGATTAAGAGAAAAGTTGATGCCACCACAACTTGTCTTGGTTGATAAAAGATTTAAACAGAGGTATGGTATTTACTCCGGGAATACCGTTGAGTCTACTTATTGGAGACTAGGATAATTAGACATGCAAAACGTGTTTGTTCATAGCGTTCTGGAGGAATTAGTTGCCTATATGAACCAACCACCATGATATGAAGAGAAAGATAGTTCACAGTTTGTGCGCAAGATTGAATAGGCTTTGTATGGAACGAAGCAGGAACCATGAGCCTAGTTTTCTTGGATAAGTGCAGACAAAATGGATCTTGGTTTTCTGCATCGAGACCGACACCTCCTTGTTCTACTACATGAAGAGTGGGACGGCGATGTTCCTGTCTGTACATGTTGATGATATACTTATTGCTCGTTCTTCAGAACAGGCTACACAATATCTTTTTCAAGAGTTAACATCTGATTTTGCCCTCGAGAATTTTGGTGATTTACACTATTTCCTAGGCATATAGGTTCAAAAGGCTTATGAGCACACGTTGTCAACTTCTGAAAAGTAGTTGGTTCAGCAAGGAGATCTTATTGTGTATGTGAGGATGCAATGAGGTACAGGAGCACAGTAGGTGCGGAAAAATACCTCACTCTATGTAAAGGGAACTCGTGTTTTCAGTCAATAAAATCAGCTAATTCATTTGTGTGCCTCACTCTCCACATTGGACTTCGATTGCCCCAAAAAACACAAATATGTCAGTGTGTCATTGGACCTTCAAACTTAGTATGAAGCTTGTCAAGTAGTAATCCACCTTGTGAAGTGTCTTCTCCGATGCAGATTGGGCCGGTTGTCCGTAGGTCAACCAAAGGATTTGTTGATTTCCTTTGTTCTAATTTTATTTCATGGAATGCGTAATCAAGCAACGTTTTCTCATTGAGCTTAGTATACCTCATCGTAAGGCAACACTTCTATGGTTTGAGAATTTGGGAGCTGACCTTTTATCGGTAAAGTTAATATTTGAAGACAAAACATGTAGAAGCTAGTTGATTGTAGTACGTGTTATTTGTCAGTGATTAGCAAACAAATGGCTTGATGCAAATTATAGATCAAGCTGCTGTTGGCTTCACTACGCCCTCGATCCTTGATAGTTTAAAGAATTTATGAAGAGTTTAAAAACAATGTTAACTTAGACAGGTTATGATTAAGGGGAGTGTTAGAACTATCGTTTCATGTGTTCGTACCACCCACGCGGTTTTTTTATACAAAATACCCATTGAGGGCGACCTTACGGATAGAGTACCATATAGTATTTGTAGATATGTTTAAATATTTGTGTAGTTAAAGTTACAAAGTCTGACTGCGTATGTATTTTCTAAGGGGCACCCCTAGCTAGCGCACGAGCGCTAGGGAGAAAATGAGCCGATCAGTTTCCAAACCAATTTGTTTTTCTATTTTTGGCAAATTTTGGAGTGTAGTTGAGGCAATTGAGGAAAGTTTTGCATGCATATAGAAACAGATGAATTTGATGACGTAAGCGAGAATCTTTTCGAATTTGAAAATTCCAAACGTTTTATCTCACAAACGACAACTCCGATTTAAGATCTGTTTTCACCAATAAATCCGTCTCGACGAGATCTTCAAAACTAGCACCCATGTTAATATGTTTCGACAAACTTTTTTTTCTGGCTAAAAGTTATCAACCCTCTCTATTTGAATAATCAACCCCTCCGTACTTTAGTGATCAACCTTAAATGTATAAAATTATCAACCTAAATGCAGCGCTATCGAGGAAAGTTCTACGCATGCATGCACAAAAAGACGAATCTACTGATGTCAGCGGAATCTTTTCCAAATTTAAAAATTCAAAACGTTTTAACTTTCAAACGATAACTTCAAATTAAGATTCGCTTTCACCAATAAATCCGTCTCGACGAGATCTTCAAAACTAGCACACATGTTGATATGTTTCGAGAAACTTTTTTTCGGGCTAAAAGTTATCAACCCTCTCTATCTGAATAATCAACCCCTCCGTACTTGAGTGATCAACGGTAAATGTATAAAATTATCAACCTGGTGTAGGCTATTGAGGAAAAGTTCTGTATGCATGCACAAATAGACGAATATGCTGATGTAAGCGGAATCTTTTCCAAATTTGTAAATTCAAAACGTTTTAACTTTCAAACGATAACTCCAAATTAAGATTCGCTTTCACCAATAAATCCGTCTCGACGAGATCTTCAAAACTAGCACCCATGTTGATATGTTTCGAGAAACTTTTTTTCGGGCTAAAAGTTATCAACCCTCTCTATCTGAATAATCAACCCCTCCGTACTTGAGTGATCAAGGTAAATGTATAAAATTACCAACCCCAAAGTTAATTTTATTTGAAACAGTTTAGCGATTTTTTTTAGTTTAGAAGCTATCAACCCGGTGTCCTGTTATTTATCAACAGTAAAAATAAATAACTACCAACCCTAAAAATCTAATTTTATTTCGAATATTTTGGCGACTCTTTTTAGTTTACAAGTTATCAACCTGGTGCTCCGTTATTTATCAATGGTAATTATAAATAACTACCAACCCTAAAAAGTATTCTATTTAGAATATTTTAGCGAACATTTTTTTATTTTACAAGCTATCAACCCGGTGCCTCGTTATTTATCAACGATAAATATAAATAAATAATAACCCTAAAAAGTATTTCATTTAGAATATTTTAGCGACTCTCTTTTAATTTAGAAGCTATCAACCCGGTGACCCGCTATTTCTCAATGGTAAATATAAATAAATATCAACCATAAAAATTTAATTTAATTTAAAATATGTAGCGACTCTTTTTTTGTTTACAAGTTATCGACCCGGTGCCCCGTTATTTATCAACGGTAAATATAAATACCTAGCAACCCTAAAAAGTAATTTTCATTTAGAATTTTTTTAGCAACTTTTGTTAGCTTACAACTTAAAACCGTACTTAATTTGAGTAGCAAGTGGTAGTTCATTTGAGTTGCAAGTGGATCTTCCCACCCGTTATTTTCCCCCTTAAAAACCACTGGCCCGAAAAAGGGAATTGCAAAAGGACCCCATTAAATATGAATTACGTACGGGAAAAAACCCAAAAGGAAATTGCAAAAAGAGAATTGAGAGTCTGCCTCGTGCTGAAGAAAAAAAGAGTGATATGCTATGTGTATGCATGCAACAACTTATGAAAGAGTGCTGAAAAGTTAGGTCATTAAATGCAAATCCATGAGATGCTCTGTGCATGTGCATGCATGCAGTGTGAACGCTCTTGGCTGCATGCAACTTGCAAAGTAGTAATAGAAGCTGTTAGTGTGAACACGTGTGAACGCAATTAAAACACTTCGTGATACAAAGGGAATTGTGTCGCGCTTTCGCGCGAGCGCTCCGCGCCAGCAGAAACTGATCGCTCGAGCGAGCGAGCGCCAGCGAGGGGATTCGTTTTCTAAGATGTTTACATCAGGAAGTAGTTTAGAACTTAAGATAGAGTGGTGAAGAACGTACCAATGAGCGGCACGATATTTCTGTGACGCAGGCGGTTGATGACATCGACGGCGATTTACACAAATATAACCCAAAAGTGGAAGAAAAGCACAGACTGACCCTCCGGCGAAACTATTTCACCAATCTAACCCTTTTGTGTGGCGCCCCTCCCACGGGCGCCACACATGCCCATGTGGCTCCCTCTCCGCCGGCGCCACACACCCGGCCCGACGTGGCGCCATCGACGCCGAGCCGGTGCGCCCATCCGACGTGGCAGCATGTGTGGCGCCCCTCCCAACGGCGCCACACATGCACTTGGAATCCCCCAAAACATACTGTGAGACAATTCCTCTGGGACTTAGCCGTTTTGCGAGGCTCGATGTGTGGCGCCGATGCCACGGGCGCCACACCAGCCTGTGTGGCGCCGATGCCACGGGCGCCACACATAGAGGCTCGCGAAAACGGCTAAGGACTTATCGTCCGGAGCCCCTGGATGTTTTCGACCCAATAGTTCATATAAGTTGGCATGTGTGGCGCCGATGCCACGGGCTCCACACTAGCACTTGTGGCGCCAGTGGGAAGGGCGCCACACATGGACTTGTGTTGAAAACATGAAAAATCCTACCAAACTCCAACAGTTTACGAGTACAACATTGGACACAACAAGTAGCAATTTCATGACATACACATATAACACTTCATAGGTCACATTGTAGCACGTAGATTCAAACAACAAGTAGCATTACGTGACCATGGTTCGAAATGACATAGGGTTCACAAATCGATACTTATGAATATAGAGTTCACAACAACACGTAGCACATCCTAGTAGCGTCCTCGACGTGCCGTCCTCGTGGGCTGCTTCCGGACGGCCATCCTCTTCGTCCGCTGCTTTGGCTGTTGTTGCTGCTGCTCCTGCTGCTGCTCCTGCTGCTCCTGCTGCTCCTCCTGCTGCTCCTGCTCCTCCTCCTCCTCCTCATCTGAAGAGAACGGCTCGTCGTTCCTCATCCTCGACATAGCTGATCTCCGCGGCGGCCCGTCAACCTCCTCAGTGACAACCTTCTTTCCTCGGTTGACATAATCTTCCGGAGTATACCGGTTTGGAGCCTTGCCCCTTGGCTTCAACTGGTAAGCTGACCGTTGCTTGGAGGTACGCTTTCGAAGTATGCCTTGACTCAGAATTAGGTCGTCCTCAGGAGGAATCTTCACAAACATGAACACATGAGATTACAAAAGTTGAAATTAGTAAGAACATGTTTCACAGCAACAAAATAGTCCATACCTGCGGTTCTTCAGAAGAGGAGGATGTAGGGATTTCGCCTTCGCGGCAACCTAGCAAGTTCGCTAACCGCCGCATCTTTCGTGCGGTGTTCTGCGTCATGGAACTCATGGTTACAAAGCCACCGGAACATAATAGTGTACATTCAAAGTTGGTGATCATACCTTAATGAAATTCCGCAACGGTCCGACAGAGCTTTTCATCTCTCCCGCTCCGATCCCACATAACCTCGCACTCCTCAGCCTGTTTTTTGGATCTCCTCCCGCTGTGACAAACATAGCATACACAATTTAAGCGAGCACATGGCAATCTAGATGATGTACTAGTTAGTGAGAGAATCCATTACCACGAAGTTCAGCTCGGAAGCAATAGAAGTCGATCTCCCTCTGCGAGCAAAAGTGTCGTGCCGGCTTTGCCCAACCTCATCGAACTGGATGGGGTCGTCCAAGATCTCCTCACGATACGCGCGCTTCACTAACTCGATACGCGTGTTCTGATGGAACCACTCGAGGTAGTTCTTGAAAGCGGTGAAGTCGTGAGGCACAATCTTCTCAGGGCCAGCATTCCGTGCCGCTTCCAAGCAGTGTTGGAACGCTGCGATGTGGCCGCTATGATGGACTGGCCAATTTGTGATCTTCCTCTGCCGCTGCCTATCAAGCCTGCAAGAATCAACAAGTTAGTTTATACCTCTTCTATCAAGAATCTTCCATCGCATGATTCCAGAAGATTACCTATGAAGCGCCTTGTCCGTGTCTTGCCACATTGGTGGGCACTCCTGATACAGCCCAAACTGTCTCATCACGCTTTGCGGCTGGTGGTGTTCAACAAGCCACATGCATATGAGTGGGCAGCGCATACGCCGTAACCGCGCCTCCTCCGTGCACTTGTGGTTCAGTGTCAGCCATCCCCGCGCCAATATGGTAGTAGCTACCATATGGCTCCCATTCCACCTGCAGCATACAATTATTTAGAACATGCCAGTAGAATCAATCAAAACTAGGATTGCAACTCCGCAGTGATCGGTTACCTGCTCAGCGGTAAGAGTGTCCAACTCCGCAGTGTACTGCCTCGTGGGCTCCCGATCGGGAAAGTGAGGGTGATGAGGCCATGGCGTCTCGTTGAGTACCCTGGGACGCCCAACTGATAGGCGGTCCCAGCTCCATACGGAAAGTAGGAGCATGCATCCACCAATACCGCCGCTCCCAATCTTGCTCCCAGTCCTGCGACAAGCTTCGTCCAACTTCGTACATAAGATATTTGGTTACTACTTTGTCTAGCGCACTACTATAGGAAAATAGTACATAGAAAAAATCATCACCTGCCGGTAGAGGTAGGCAAGAGCCGCTGTTCCCCAACTCCACCGGTCGTCCAACACCGTAAGCCCCTTCAGCCAACACCAATGGGCCAGCTTACCCCCACCTGTCGGAAAGAGAGTCCCGGAAATCATGTACCATAAGTACACGCGGGCGTACGTCCTCCGAGTGTCCTCGTCGGCCTCTATCGGGCATTCTCCAAAGTTAGTCCTGATCCATTCGAAAGACGCGCCGGCGGGAACTCTCTTCTTTGGTTCTGTTGGCAGCGGAGGTGTTGTGGGTATACTTCATGGGTGTACCATCGACAGTGCCTAGATCCGGCAAGCCCGGGTGGCCCACAGATGGTGATGAGGCATGTGGCCCATCGGGCGGCCCGATGCTTCGTTGATCATGAAGGAAGAAGTCCAGCCCAGGATCAGTAGGCCGGATCCGTACCGACATTAGGAGTAACCCGGATCCATGGAGGCCCATGAGGAACCCGGATCCAGTACGACGTATATGGAAGGCGGATCCGTGACGTGCACGGCAAGATATTGTACCGTAGTTAGGCTATCTGTAATCCGGCTAGGACTCTCCATGTAAACCCTAGATCCGTGCGCCTTTATAAGCCGGATCCCGGGAGCCCTAGAGGCACAACCACAACTCATTGTAACAACGCGAAAGCGCCCCGATAATTCCAGACAAGCAGCAGTAGGCCCCGTCATCGTGCGGGTGTTCCGAGGCCGGGTAACTCGCGTACCACCGTCCTGTGTGCACTCCGCCCTATGGCCCCTACTTCTTCTCCCCCTCGTGAGGATCCCTCCTCCGAGGTACCGTCGATTAGGCAACGACAGTTGGCCCCTACTTCTTCTCCCCCTCGTGAGGATCCCTCCTCCGAGGTACCGTCGATTAGGAAACACCAGGCCTCAAGGGCATGGTGGAATTGTTATCCGCGACATCGTGATGCCCTCCGGAAACCGGAACAGGGAGCGCACGCCGGAACCTCGCCGGAATCAGAACATTGATCGTGAGCCCGAGCCTAGGAGGAGCCGGAATGAGGAGCGCGACCCGGAGCCCCGCCGGAGCCGGAACGACCAGGGCAGCCAGCGTCACGGCGAAGGAAGCCACAGGAGCCGGAGCCAGCACCGGGAGGGCCGGGGAGAATCTGCAGGCGGAAGCAGGAGGTCGGATCGGCCCCCTCACAGGTCTCCCTCACCACCACCTAGCGGTGGCGGCGGAGGTGGAGGCGGAGGCGGTGGCCGGAGATCTCGCTCTCGCTCACAGTCCCCCCGTCACGGCTCGCGCGACGCACGGGAACGCCTCAACGAATACAGAACCGACTACATCGGACCAAAGTGCTTTGGCAGGATGATTCGAGAGGAACCAAAGCGAAGGAGCTCCCTCAAGCTACCCGGAAACCTGAAGCATTATGATGGCACCGAAAGGCCGGATACCTGGATTGGGGATTACTACAATGCAAGTAACCTTCGCGGAGGAACCCCTAATATCGCGCCGCATGCTCCAGCTTGTACCTTGTAGGACCAGCCCGGATCCGGCTCGGTGACCTCGAGAAAAACTCAATCTTTTGCTCGGTTTGACCTCGAAGACCGCTTTCGAGAAACACTTTAGGGGCACCTACAAAAGACCTCGCCACAAGCAAGCGACTTACAAGCTTGTATCCGAAGAAGGGAGAATCCTCAAGGAACTTCCTCACAAGATGGTTGGCATGCGAGGAACGAGTGCGAAAACGTCGACTCACACCACTCGCCATGTACGCCTTCATTGGTGGACTGCAGAGAGGAGGATTGCTCGAGGCATAAGCTTACATGTTTGGCTAACGCCAACAAACCGACTTTGGACGAGATGATCTCCATTGCCGGTGATCACACTCGCCGCCGATGACGACGCGAGCGGTGATATAGCAGCTACAGACGAATCCCCCGCACCAACAAAAGAAGAACCGTGATAACGGTAACATGCCAGCGGCCACAAACGCAAAAACCCTGATGACCAGAAGAGTGGCGGATCCGACATGGTCGCCATGGCGTTCCAACGCGGAGGCTCGGGAGGCGGAAGAGGACGTGGCCGCGGAGGCGGAGCCGGCAGGGGTCAGCAGCATGGCACTGAGGTCACTACTGGCGGATCCCGCGCCCCGCAAACCTACGAGGAATACAGAGACATGCCCTGCCTGGCCCACTTGGATCCGGCTACAGGGAAGTCCACTCACACCAACCGCAACCGCAAGTGGGTCAACGACCTAAAGAACGACCCGGAGGCAGGATACAAGCGAGCCCGGAAGCACCGCCCACGCGGCAAAGGAGGCAAGGGCAAGAACAAGGACAAGGAGGAGGACAGGTTCCGAGGCGATGGACGAGGATGATAACTCGCCGGATCCCAAAGCCGGATCCGCGAGTAAATCCAACCCCTTCGAGAAAAAGAGCGTGGGGGCTTACCACACCTTCCTCGGAACCCCTACGATCCGCGCTACAAAATCAGCTACCCGGATCCTGAACGCCACGGTTCCGGCTGTGCCGCGATATGTCGTGGTCGGAAGTTCCGTGCACATTTGACAGGGAGGATCATCCCGCCATTGTGCCAAAAGAATACTACGCCTTGGTTGTGAGTCCCCGCATAGACGGGTATGACTTCTCCAAATGCCTCATGGATGGCGGAGCCAGCTTGAACATCATGTACCTGGAGACTCTGGAGCGGATGAACCTCACCAAGGAACAGCTCAAACACAGCACCACTGAGTTTCACGGCGTGGTTCCGGGTAAGAAGGCGAACTCCCTCGGCAGCATCACACTTCCCGTGGCTTTCGGCGATGTTCATAATTTCCGCGAAGAAAAGATCACGTTTGAAGTTGTGCCCTTCAAGAGCTCCTACCACGTCATCTTCGGCAGGCCCACCTACCACAAGTTCCACGCAAGAGCATGCTATATCTACAACAAGCTCAAGATGCCGGGTCCCAATGGTATGATCACCATAACCGGAGACTACAAAAAGGCTCACGAGTGCGAGTTGGGCGAAGCCGCCTTCGCAGTCTGTCATATCCGGAGAAGAGCCGAAAGGCTACGGTGGCCGCGGTGGATCCGGCCGAGATGCAAACCACCAAGAAGCAGATCTCCGAACAGAAAAACTCCTTCAGGGCCGCGATAGAGACCAAGAAAGTCAACTTCAAGGAAGATGACCCTAGCAAGCAAGTCTCGATCGGAGCCAACATGGACCCCAAATAGGAAGGCGCGCTCGTCGAGTTCCTCCGCGCTAATATGGATATCTTCGCATGGCAACCTTCTGACATGTCCGGAGTACCTAGGGAACTCGCCGAGCACTACCTCAACATAAATCCGGGGGCTAAACCGGTGAAGCAAGCTATGCGACGCTTTGGAGATAAGAAGCGCCGCGCCATAGGAATGGAATTAGCAAAGTTACTAGAAGCAGGTTTTGTAATAGAAGTTATCCACACCGATTGGGTCACGAATCCCGTCCTTGTACCCAAAAAGAACACTGAAATACTAAGAATGTGCATCGATTACTCTGGCTTGAACAAACATTGCCCGAAGGATCCGTTCCCCTGCCGCGCATTGACCAAGTCATTGATTCGACGGCGGGGGCGGAACTTCTGTGTTTTCTTGATGCGTATTCGGGTACCATCGGATCCGGATGAAGGAATCCGACCAAAAGGCGACTTCATTCATTACCCCGTTTGGCATTTACCTGCTATGTTACTATGCCTTTTGGTTTGAAAAACGCAGGTGCCACCTACCAACGTACGATGCAGCGGTGCTCGAAGGACCAAATTGGCCGGAACGTGCACGCCTACGTCGACGACATCGCGGTCATGACCCGGAAAGGATCCGACTTGATCAGCGACCTCACGAAAACCTTTGAGAATCTCCGGCGGTACAAAATGATGTTGAATCCGCTGAAGTGCGTCTTTGGCGTGCCAGCTCGGAAAACTCCTTGGCTTCATAGTCTCTCACGGAGGCATTGAGGTTAACCCGGAAAAAATCAAGGCAATCCTGTGTATCAAACGGCCAACTTGTCTCAAAGATGTGCAACGACTAACTGGTTGTGTCGCAGCAATCAGTAGGTTTGTTAGCCGTCTTGGCGAGAAGGCGCTACCTCTGTACAAGTTGCTGAAGAAAACAGACAAATTTGTCTGGGACGACGCAGCTGACGCAGCTCTTCGAGGGTTGAAGGAAATACTTACCTCCCCACCTATCCTGGCAGCCCCAGCAGAGTCAGAGCCAATGCTCCTTTATCTGGCAGCTACCAACAAAGTCATCAGCCTCGTCATCGTGGTGGAGCGAAAGGAAGAAGGTCATGAATATGACGTCCAAAGACCTGTCTACTACATAAGCGAGGTGTTGACGGAGTCAAAGCAAAGATACCCTCACTTTCAGAAGCTAGCTTATGGAGTTTTCCTAGGCAGCCGGAAGCTGGGACACTACTTCCAAGAGCACCCAGTAACAGTTGTGAGCAAGGCTCCGCTGTCAACAATTCTCAACAACGCTGACGCAACAGGACGGACGGCTAAATGGGGCATTGAATTATCCGCCTTCGACATCGCTTACAAGCCAAGGACTCGCGGTAAAATCCCAGGTCTTGGCAGATTTCGTTGCGGATTGGACGAAGCTCCGGATGCAAGTCCGGAGCCGGAACCGAAAACATGTGTCATGCACTTCGACGGATCCAAGCAGCATCAAGGCTCGGGAGCCGGAGTCACCCCGAAGTCCCCTACCGGAGAAGAACCGTAGTACGTTCGCAGATCCACTTCGAAGCTACAAATAACATGGCGGAATACGAGGCTCTACTACACGGACTGCGCATCGCTAAGGAAATAGGGATCAAGCACATCATCGTTGCGGAGATTCCGACCTGGTGGCACGTGCAAGTAGCCGGAACCCGGAACGCCAGAAATTCCGTCATGGCGGCCTACAGAGACGAAGTTGACGAGCTCGCCAAGTGCTTCCTCGGATACGAAGTCAAGTACGTCAGGAGAGACGATAACACAGCGGCAGACATGCTATCCAAGCTCGGATCCGGCAGAAAGCCAATTCCGCCTGGAATTTTCCTAGAGCATCTCCGGATACCCTCGGTGAAGGGCGCTAACCCGGAAAACCCAGAAGTGGCAGTGTCTCCGGCCAGAGAGGTATTAGCTACCATTCCGGCTTGGACACAACCTTTCCTGGACTACCTCATCGATCGAAGTTGCCGGAGGACGAGGTCCTCGCGCGCCGATCATCGGACGAGCACGATCCTACACAATTGTTGATGGACAGCTCTACAAACGAAGCGCAACGGGGGTGTTTCTCAAATGCGTCTCCAATCAAGATGGCATTGAAATCCTCAGAGAGATCCACGCAGGGGATTGCGGGCACCATGCCGCTCCCAGGTCACTCGTTGCAAAAGCTTTTCGGCTAGGCTTTTATTGGCTCACAGCTAAAGAAGATGCTGACAAGATAGTCAAGACCTGCCGAGGTTGTCAGTACTACGCTACTCAAACAAACGCTCCAGCCCAAGAGCTGAAGACCATACCTATCACCTGGCCATTTGCGGTGCGGGGGCTCGATATGGTTGGTAAGTTAAAAAGATCATCTCCTGGTGGTTGTGAATACCTTCCGGTCGCTGTTGACAAGTTCAGCAAGTGGATCGAGGCCAAGCCGGTGAGAAAAGCCGACGGTGCTACGGCACTAAAATTTGTCTCGCAGACCTCGTGATGAGATTCGGCATCCCACACGAGCATCATAACAGTATAATGGCACAAACTTCGCTCGGGGAGAATTAAAGGATTATTGTGAGACAATGGGGATTCGATTGGACCTTGCATCCGTGGCCCACCCACAATCCAATGGTCAAGTTGAAAGAGCTAACGGTCTAATATTATCGGGAATCAAGCCACGCCTTGAAGAACCGCTGCGACGAGCAGCTGGAGCTTGGGCCGACGAACTAGACGCTGTCTTGTGGAGTTTGCGAACTACCCCTAACAGGTCAACAGGGTTTACCCCTTTCTTCCTGGTATACGGATCCGAAGCCGTGATTCCCTCCGACATCATCCACGACTCACCGCGAGTTTCCGCCTATAACGAAGAAACAGCTGACGAGGCCAGACAGTTATCTGTGGACCTGATCGAAGAAGCTCGGAACCTAGCTGACCAGCGCTCCGCCATCTACCAGCAAAAGCTCCGACGTTATCACAGTCGTCGAGTACGGAATCGCTCCTTCATGGCAGGAGACCTGGTCCTCCGCCTTCGGCAGGTGAAAGACCATAAGTTGCAATCGCCATGGGAAGGACCCTTCGTCGTTAGCAAAGTGCTTCATAACGGGTCGTACTACCTTGTTGATTTCCGCGAGCCGAGGGATAGACCTGCTAGCTGGCGCCGGAAACGCAAGCGTGAGGATCCGGATGACATCTACGATGAAACAGATCGCCCTTGGAATATCGCACGGCTACGTCCTTTCTACACTTAGCATATTCTTTCCGAGTTACAAACTCTGTAATAGTTATACATGATCAATGAAATAAAGCTTATGGTTCACTCTTTGAGTCTTTTACCTCCTTTACTTGTTCATTTTAGATCGTGTATGTTTTTTCCGACTAAAACCGCAGAGCTGGATGTTTTCCGCCTAGGCGTGTATAAAAGTTGTGATTTCTAAAACCGTCCTTTAGGACGTAAGCTTAAGTTTTCCGATTAAGTTGTTATCACGTTGCGAACTCGTGGATTCCTAGTAGCGATTTCCGGCACCTATGCTCGGGGGCTTGTTTCCGCGGTTATGGACGGATTGCCATTGGGCTTCGTCGCCGCTGGCGAGCATTTCCGGCTAAGGTCTTCCGGCTCGTGGAAGGTCAAGCGGGCAAGCCGGAAAATAACGAAATCAGCACTTGCTTTCCGACATAAAACGAAACATGCACATAATATTAAACGGATAGCAGGATAAGTGTTTCCGCCCCATGCATAATCGTTTCGTTCCTAGCTACTTAAGAATTTAAAGTCTTATTACAAACCCTCGCTGGGGCCAAAATGATGCATTGTTTTTCCCGCAGGAATAAAAGTTTTCACTCCCCTTAGCCGGAGAAGTCTTGCCCTCTGGATCTTTTTCCTTGGCGCCTTCGGCCGGAGAAGACACGTCTTCTTCACTTTCTTTTTCAGAAGCAGCAGTGCTGGTCTTGGGTTCCTCTTGGGGAGCATTCTTGGAGCTGGTCCGAGTAAACCGGGTTCCGGATTCCGCAGGTCGCGCCTTGGCAGCAAGCTCCTTCTGAAGTTCCGCTTCTAAGGGCTCGTCCGCGGGAAGGACGACCTTGTCGTAGAATTCCTCGTGCCGGATCCTGCGCGCAATACGGGTGTCGTAGCCGCTCACTGCATCCAGTAGCGCGCTAACATCCGCATCCGGAGGAACGCCCGTGGTTACCTGATCAAGATCAAGATCCGCATTATGTGCTAGGCACATGGTCAAGGCCATTGCAGCTGCGCCTCGGGCTGATGATGCTTGCAGATCCGTCACTAGCTCCGGCAGAACATCCATCTTTCTAATAAGTTTCCGGACGTCGCAAGTGCGGCTCCTCTTGATGGATAAGTTATAACATATCTTGCGGGAGGCGGAGATGAGATCTTTGCAGTCATCGCCTACAAGTTGAAGAAGGTCATCCCGTGGGTACAAATTCCGGCGCTCTTCCGAATACCCAAGCGGCTCTGCATAAAACAGTCAGGATATAAGCATACAGTTTTGAGCATAAAGTAAAACGTCGGAACAAATATCTGGGCAAGGTTCCAGTATCGGTACCCAAGATGTTCTCATTGAGAAAATCCCAGTGCTGTTCCGCGGTCTCCATATACTTCCGGAGTCCATTGAGCTCTTTTTGCTGACATTTGATGGTCTCACTGTCAACATTTATCTTCAATTTCAGCTCGCCCTTTTCCACCGATGAACTCGGAATTTTTCTCCGCTGAGCTGCTTTTCGGCCTGCTCCCTCTTTAGTTCCGCCTCCGTTAGTTTCGTTTCCGGATCTTGAGTACGAGGAGCGCAGGTTCTCAAGTTCGGTTGAGGCTGTAGCAAGGGAAGAGGATGCGCCTATAATAATATAAGTTAACAGCAAGTTCAAAGTCGGAATTTGGTTAATGACGCGAAGGCGGAAACCAACCTTGGGCGTACGCGGTTGTTTAGCCAGCTCCGCATTCTTATCCTTCAGAGTCCGGATATTCTCCGCCTGGCTCAGAGTAACGCGGCGCTGCAGGGCAATGTTCTTGTGCAGCTCGTAGTGCAGCGCCTGCTGTTCCTGTAAAATTTACACAGTGCAGGAGTAAACATTCCGCCTGTAGCAGTGGTTTCTTTCAAAGCATCATTGCCGGAACCTTTCCGCCATAATGCTTGGGGGCTACTGGTTCATTCTAAAAAACTTTCCCGGAAGTAATCTTTCTCTAAGCATCTAAGCGCTAACTATTATCCAAGTTTCCGCCTACATGCTTGGGGACTACCGGGGAGTACGTTTTGCTTGCAGATGAGCTTGTCGAAGAACCGGCCGACATCCTTTTTAAAATCTTGGATCTCCGATGTCGCGGCATCGGGTTTCCCCGAGCGTTGTTCGGCATGGCGTTGAGCAGGTCTTGTTCAAGCTCCCATTTCTCCGCCTCGGATAGCTTGTTGAAAAACTTGGTAGCATACGCCTTGGGGGTGGAAGTGATGTCAGCCGGATCTCCAAAGTTCTTCGGAAAAACGACGATGTCGCCAGCGCCATCTCCGGCCTTCTCAGAAGAAGTGACTTCAGCCTCTCCTTGGCCTTGTTCTCTTGCATTTTCTTGGGCAGGGCCTTTGGCCTTAGGATCTTCTCCACCTACATTGTCGCTGCTGACCGGAATTATTTCCGGTGGAGTGCTGGTGGCAGGAGGGGGAGACGGGTCAGCCTGAGGGGGAGATGGCTGAGGAGTAGGGTGAGAGGCGCTTGGCGGAGCCGGAGTAGCTGGACCGACTGCCGGAGATTTCTTCATGTATTTGGTAATGGGCTCCTGGCTGGCGGTCCGCGTGGCAGCGGTTTTCGGATTCCTGCAAACAAGTGAAAGGGTTTAGACAAGAGATAATTTCGCCAAGATAAAGTTGCATCATGTTCGGAAACTTACGGGGCGCCGGGGATGATGGGGCGCGTGCCTTGGCCAGCCGTTGAGAGCATCCTTATACGCGCACGCTCCGCTTTCCTTGAGTCTAGCGGAGGTGGTTTTGCCGTCTTCGGTTTCTTGGCGGAGGCCTCGCCGCTAGCTCCGGCCTCAGAGCCGGAAGCCTTGGCGCGGGGACGCTTTGTAGGTCGAGGGGCCGCCTTGCGAGGTGCCTGTTCCTCTTCCTCCTCGTCGTCATCCGGAACCTCTTCCGCCGTGTCGTCGGTGACGGGGACGCGAAGAATGGTGCGAAAGTTTTCCTCCGCCAAAGTGTTGAGCTGGAAGGAAGATGAATAAAAATTAAGTTAAACATCCAAAAGCTTGTGAAGTTTGAAGCAGCGAAAAGAACAAAGCTTACCGGAGGACACTGGTCGTTTGTGTAAATGTCTTTGGTCAGTTCCGGGACCTGTTGGCCCCTCGGAATCTTCACCAACGTCTTGATCCTTCTCTTCAGAGAGTCGGCCGGAAGATCGTGGCGGGTAACCCGGAGAAGATCATCCGCCCCGGTATAAGCGCACATTAGGCGCGCGTTGTAGCGTAGAGGCTGGATTCTCCGGGAGAACCAGCTAAGTGTGAGCTGGGCTCCGGTTAGTCCGTCGTGGACTAGCCAGGAGATTCTCCGCGCAGCCTTCTCCGGGATTAGGGTGCGGGCGAGCGAAGGGACGAAGCTCCAGCTTGCAAGTTCTTCCGGAGGTTCGTTGACGAATTGAGGCAGACCCTCATGGACCTTCGGAACCGAGGCATTCTTCTCATAGAACCATCCGGCGTTCCGATGACCGGACGGATTCGTGCGAGTCGTGGGGAGGGTACATGCGGCTAGGGCGGAGCATAAACGTCATGCTTCCGCAGTTCACCATTGCTTTGTCCTTGGTTTCTTTCTTCACCCGGAAAAGAATTGCCACAACTTGACATCCGGCCGGATCCCAAGATGTCCTTCGCGGAGAGTCATGAAGTTGGACAAGAGAAGGTATGAATTTGGGCAGATGTTGTGGGGCTGGAGCCCGTAGGTGTTGAGGATAGAGAGAAAAAACTCCGAACAGGGAAGTGAAAGTCCGCGTTCCACCCAAGCCTTGGTCATGACTATTTCTCCGGCTTCTGGCTTGGGGACGTCGGAATCACGAGTGAAACTCCAATGTGCGGAGATCATTCCTTCGTTCTGGAGCTCCCTAAGCTCCACGTCGGTTGTTTCGCAAGGCCACCATTGACCCCGTTCTCCTTCGCGGATCCGGGCCTTGGACGCCCTCTTGTTTTCCGTCTCCTGCACCTTTGCTGCCATCCGAGCTTGCCCCTCGAGTTCTTCTTGAAGCTCTTGGAGGGAAGGGATCCGGCCTGGCGCGGTGCTGGAAGATGCGGAAAAAGGTTGAGCTAGTCTGATGTCGGAAATATATGGTGGCAGGAATGATATGGGATCCGGGCATATGGGTTCTATTTGGTTGGGATCCGGGCTACTCGGAGAGCTACCGAGTACAATGCGACGATTCGAGTGGCATGCTTCCGGCTGCACCCATACAAAGTATTTGAGTACCCGGATCACTAAGGCTATCTTCTACACTAAGTTATCTTCTACAAGGCCGGCGTACTTACCGCTAATGGCGCGGTGGCTCGACGGAGCTCCGGCGAAGATGAGGTCGCCGAACTTGAAGGAAATCGCCCTGCGTAACCACGAATCGGCGGCGGAGCGAATTTCTCGTTCAAACGTGAGAATCTTGGCGCGAGGGAGCCTTGGTTTGGCGGCGCGGGGCTCACCGTGGCAAAGCTCGCCGGGGTCAAGATCTGGTGGGCGGCGCGGCGCGAGGAGGAAGACGAGGTGGAGAAGAGAGGTAAAAGAATGGATTTTTCACCGGGCCGCGGGGTATTTATAGGCCACGCGCGGAGATTCGGGATCCGGATCCGACGGTGGAAACTGAACGGTCACGCCGTTAGATGGGTGACACGTGTTTAGGTCAACTGCGGTAAAACGACGTGGAGGTGACTTGACCATGCACTCTCGAACATTCCGGCTGAAGATTTGCATCTGTGAAAATTTAGCGCGGGAAATGAGGAAGTTGTGCGCGGGAAATGAGGAACTTCCGTTGTTAAGTTTGATCTGAAGGTGAAAGATTTCCGGAACTGTTTGAGTCTTTTAAGATTCCGGGTAATTCCGTGAGGATAAGTTGGCTCTCGTTCGAGCGAGGAGTAACCCGGAAATGTTCTTTGGAACGTCGATGGATGAAGTCCCGCGGGATGGGAGCATTTTCCGGCTATAAGTTGGAAAAAGAAGAAAATGCAAAGTTGGAGCTCTTCAAGTTTCTCCGCGTTACCAACGTTTGCCGGAGATTGTGTTGGATCGGCAAGGCGGAAAGCAGCGGCGAAACTCGGAGAAATCTGGGGGCTACTGTTGTGGGTATACTTCATGGGTGTACCATCGACAGTGCCTAGATCCGGCAAGCCCGGGTGGCCCACAGATGGTGATGAGGCATGTGGCCCATCGGGCGGCCCGATTGCTTGTTGATCATGAAGGAAGAAGTCCATCCCAGGATCAGTAGGCCGGATCCGTACCGACATTAGGAGTAACCCGGATCCATGGAGGCCCATGAGGAACTCGGATCCAGTACGACGTATATGGAAGGAGGATCCGTGACGTGCACGGCAAGATATTGTACCGTAGTTAGGCTATCACGTAATCCGGCTAGGACTCTCCATGTAAACCCTAGATCCGTGCGCCTTTATAAGCCGGATCCCGGGAGCCCTAGAGGCACAACCACAACTCATTGTAACAACGCGAAAGCGCCCGGATAATTCCGGACAAGCGGCAGTAGGCCCTGTCATCGTGCAGGTGTTCCGAAGCTGGGTAACTCGCGTACCACCGTCCTGTGTGCACTCCGCCCTATGGCCCCTACTTCTTCTCCCCCTCGTGAGGATCCCTCCTCCGAGGTACCGTCGATTAGGCAACGACAGGAGGAGCCCTGCCAATAAGCCCCTCCATCTGCTGGCGCCACCCATCAGAAGCTGTGTTCATACACAGTGGCTCGCCCTGAATAGGTAGTGCAAGGATCATGGAAACATCCTGGAGAGTAGGGGCCATCTCGCCGGCCCTCAAGTGGAAGGTGTGAGTCTCCGGCCTCCACCGGTCGACAAGGGCGGTGAGTGCCGAGGGGTTCATGTGTGGCCCCCCACGGCTTACAAGGGTTATGAACGGCATAAGACCGGTAGGCCGGATGAACTTCGTGTACCTCTCGTCATAAGGTATATCCGATGTGCCATGGTAACGAATCTTCCAAGGGTGAAGATCCGTTCCCCTCTCCGTCATATGAACAGCCCGGTGCTCCCTGTCGTACTCTTCATCCAGAAGCCACACCATCCTACATGTTTACACAACCATGTTATGAGTCATTCCACTAACAAAAATGAGCAACACATACATGAGAATATCCAAATACATGAGAGTTCATATCCAAATTCATCACACATATGAATTTCGTAAGACATACCATTCCTAGGCACATAATAGACATATGTTAGACAATAGAATAGGCATTTGCTAAGCTCCAATTTTGCCTTTCACCACATACATACATATGTAAGACAATATATCTAACTTTCGAATCACCCATACATACACACATTTGAGTGCAACAAGTTTGAATAGGCATTTGCTAGGCATATGTAACAAATTTGAATGCATTTGCTAGGCAAATATTACACATTTCAACACATACATACATAGGATTTCAACACATACATGTAAAATTTCATATCTAGGGCTCCAACAAATCTTTGGTTCAAACACATATACTACAATGTAGATTCCACCAACATAAATTTCTACATATCCAAATCCAAGAAATCTACCAAATCTAGGGTTCATACCCAAATCTACCAAATCCACCAACACTATTGGATGAATCAGAGGGAATCGAAGGGGAATACCTTGAGGAATGGAGGAGGAAGGAGTTGGCCGGATAGATCTGATGATTTCTTGGTTGATTTGGTGGGGGGGCCGAAGGGGAGGCGTGCGGCGGCGGCGGTTGGGGAGGAGAAGGAGAGAGGAAGAGAAAGAAGAAAGAAGGGTCGGGCTGGGCGCGGGCGCCACACTTAAGTGGATGTGTGGCGCCCGTGGCATCGGCGCCACACAGGCTGGTGTGGCGCCCGTGGCATCGGCGCCACACATCGAGCCTCGCAAAACGGCTAAGTCCCAGAGGATTTGTCTCACAGTATGTTTTGGGGGATTCCAAGTGCATGTGTGGCGCCGTTGATTTGGTGGGGGGGGCGAAGGGGGGGCGTGCGGCGGCGGCGGTTGGGGAGGAGAAGGAGAGAGGAAGAGAAAGAAGAAAGAAGGGTCGGGCTGGGCGCGGGTGCGGGCGCCACACTTAAGTGGATGTGTGGCGCCCGTGGCATCGGCGCCACACAGGCTGGTGTGGCGCCCGTGGCATCGGCGCCACACATCGAGCCTCGCAAAACGGCTAAGTCCCAGAGGATTTGTCTCACAGTATGTTTTGGGAATTCCAAGTGCATGTGTGGCGCCGTTGGGAGGGGCGCCATACACGCTGCCACGTCGGATGGGCGCACCAGCTCAGCGTCGATGGCGCCACGTCGGCTGGGTGTGTGGCGCCGGCAGGAGGGGAGCCACATGGGCATGTGTGGCGCCCGTGGGAGGGGCGCCACACGAAAGGGTTAGATTGGTAAAATAGTTTCGCCGGAGGGTCAGTCTGTGCTTTTCTTCCACTTTTGGGTTATTTTTGTGTAAATCGCCGACATCGACCTCTGCGAGGAAGTCGTCGTAGCAGCGGTCTTCATTACGCGTGAACTTCTTCACAGCGACATCGACGCGTGACCTGGTCGTCCCTGACCCTGATCGCAGTGTTCCCTTGTACACAGCGCCAAAGCCTCCTTTGCCTAGCTTCCTTGCCTCGTCAAAGTTGTCGGTGGCCTTCCTGATGGTGACGTACTTGAACTCCCTGGGCGTCCCAGGAAGCCGGCGGAGAGCCTCGGACAGCTTCAGCTCCACCTTGAGCGCCTTATACCTCGCGCTGAAGTAGAAGGCAGCGGCAGCGATCATGGCGGCAGTTACAGCTACTGTCCCAAGGACTGCTGGAAGTATCACCTTCCATTTCTCGCTGTGGTCACTGGGGAGCTTGTCAAGCGTCAAGCTCCAGCTGAGGATAGCGTTCAGCTCGAAGGCATATCCCGTCGATCCCGAGAAACCAATGTAGGCTCTCTGTGGGAGATGGCTGCTCAAGTTGAGCGGCGCGTCAAGGACGGCGCTCCCTGGTTTGTCCTGACCCTGGGGAGCCATGTATACCCATATGTGGTGTCCCACGCCGTTGTACTCGATCCACACAGTATAGTTCGTCGGTATGGCTGGTGCGATTGTAAGGTTGAACGGCGGGACCGAGGAGAGCTGCACGACGTAGGCGGAGTCGACGCTACCGATGTTGAGACCGACGTGGTTGTCGTCGGGATCGTACGACTGCTTGGCCGTGTCGAACTCGACGGCCACGAAGCTGCTGGAGTTGGACTTGGAGATGGTGTTTGTGAGCCCGAGGAACCCACCATGGCTGCCTGGCGGAGGGCCGTTGAGGGAGGAGGCGATGACGAACGTAAGGCCCTCGCCATGTTGTTCCTCCGCCGATTCTGTGAAGATGTTCATGTCAAAGGTGGTGTTGAAGGAGGCTTCGTGCCTCACCCCGTGGGAGTCGACGCGCCACAGCGTGACGGGATCCGGGAGGAGGACGGATCCGGACTTGTTGATTAGATAGGCAACATTGTTACGAGTGTCAGGAGTCAGCTGGAGGACTCCCCCATTGATACTCGCATCCTTGAGCACCGCTAAGGCAGCTCCGGCACTTCTATTGAAGGATGGGAAACTGTAGGAGATGATGTCGTCCCTCTTCATCTGGTCACAGCAGCTACAGGAAGGCGAGGCCGCTGCAGCCAGCAACTGGCGGGACCGACCGGAGCTGCAGGATGTAGTAGAGCAAAGCAACGCCATGGCCACGAAGAAACATGCGAGACATCGCTGCTCTCCTACTAGTGCACTAGCGGCAGGCATACTATTATGTGTATCTTGCTGGATGTGGAGCAGAACTAAAGCTAGTAGCTGACTACTCTTTCAAATCTCCATGGCTGGCCGGCCCGCCTCTTCTCTTCATATAAGCCTGTGCTTGCTTGCTTGCGCCGTCCTCCTCCACTAATTTGATCTGAGACTTATACGTTCGGTCAGTCAAGTCAGATTGGTGGAATTATAATACTACCTAGATTTTTCCGCAAAACTGGAGCACGTTAGGTTTCAATTTGGCGGTCTTCGTGGAAAGTGCGAAATGCCAACATTTTCTTTTTTGGTGAAGCTAGCAAGGAAGCCCTCGCAAATGCGAGGGCACCATCTTTAATGTATTGAAAATTTTAGAAATAAATTAATGTTGTCACTTAGTATTTTTAATTCTATATATTGAATGGTGATACTAAATAATAGAACATTGTCACGTGTTCACATAAAATTTATGCTAAAAGTATCTCACATGCATGGAAGACATATTTAATCCGTGAACTTTCGAAGGGTTTTTTTTGTTTTGCGACAACACGATAGTACTACATGTTTGTTTTATTTTACATGTGAAATTTCTTTACATGAACATCTATGTACTATGGTTCAATAAAATTTTACGACCATTGTATTCATGGATACATAATTTGGATAAAGTCATGAGATATGTCGTTGATGTCCATTATAAAGGGGTCATCAATGTGATATACATATATGGTCACAATAATGTTCAATTAAAATATACCAGATCATGTTTAGATGCATATTTGGTTATAACGTGTTAATGGTTTAGTATTTTTCATTTATTTCACAATTTTTAAATAGATTTCCCTTAGTATAAGAGAACAGAAATATGTTATTTTCATAGCGATTGCATGTGAAATATTATAGACGAAATAATCGCCGGTAGTACAATCATTGGATGAGACTAACATTTAAAATTTCCCCGCGGTTAAAAAAAGATTGATCACAACATCCTAAGAAAGTTCATTCAAGTCAGTTTATCTTAGCAGACTCCTCATGCATGATATTGCCCAATTACAGGTTCTAGTTGCCTAGATGTTCCTACATCGTATCTGATCGTTTCTTCTCAACAAAAATATATCCATGGGGACAACTTGGGTAGGATCTTGCTTTAGATAGGATCTATGAGATCGATTTTTTTTAACACAAGAAATATGTTCAAATATTCTCAAAAAAAATGTCAACACACATATGTGTTATATATGCAACACTAAAAATTTGCTGCTTCAAATTCGACCTATATTTAGAGATTCAAAAAAGATAAGTTTGCGAGTGAATAGTGTGAAATACTATTCACCCAAGGTTGACACTATTCAAAGCAGAATTTGTCTTTTTTGTTTCTCTAAATATAGATAGATTTTTGAGCTAATTTTTTTTGAGGTTGTAAATACAGACTATAGGTATGTCGTGAACTTTTTTCCCGATTTTTTTCGCTTTTGCAAATATGATTTTATGAACTAATCCTATGATCTCACCTAAAGAGTTGATCCTATACAAGTCTCCCCCATATATCCATAGTATAGAGCTATTGAGAAAAATCACAATTGCGGTAAATCTAATTTTGTAGTGGTGAACGCCTCTCTTGGGCTATCTCGCGCCGCTCAGTGCCTCACGTGTTGGTCCTCAATTTGTTTTATTTTTCGCCACAGCTTACTGATATGTCCTCCTTTCTGCCGCTGCTCGATCAATTCTGAGATGTGAGAGGCTAAGAGTTGAAACAAAATTAAGTTTTTGGTAGTTGAAATAACCACCGTGTTGAGCACGTGCAGGATCCATACAGGCCAATCAATTTTGCGGCCTGAGCACATCACGGATGGGTGGTGGAGCAGGGTCAGCCTTCGTAAATAGAACATACAGTATTAATTATTTACCAAGCCCACGTACCTTGTAAATCGTCTGTTTAGATGGGGCCAGCAAGTTTTCTAGGATCGTAAACAAAAAGAAAATCTAGGATCGCTTCAGGTACGAATTAACACGGGCTTGTCCAATGTCATGTTTATTTTCTCGGTGTGAGCTGCGTCCAATTCGTAGACATGATCCCCACCCTTTAATCTTTTTTTTTTGTGAATCATCTCCACCCTTTAATCTGGTGTCCATGTTATCCACGTGACATACATAGCTGGTCGCACCTTATGTATGTGTATACGTGACGAACAATACCACTTGTACATATTTACGTAAACAAAAGTTTTAATCTCAGCCGTTATAATTAGGTTCCACTAAAATCCAACGAATTAGATAATCTTAATGATGTGGATTAACCCTATGTCTCTATTTTAAACTCTTCTATTCTGCTGGGCGCTTTGCTTCTGCCACAGATCTTTGCACTTCAATCGTAAAATAAATATGGTGTCTAAAAAACCTGATTTGGGGGGGGGGGGGGTGGGGGGACGACGACACGTCAAAAGCAGTGCTCTAGCAGATGCCTTATCCTTGTTTGGTGCCGAATTTTATTTGGGGCACAAAAGAACTGCTCCAAAGAAATCGCAACCAAACACAGCACTAAACTGTCACGCTGACGCCGATGCTAATGATATCTTTGCGAGCCCGAGCAGGGGAGGCTCGCAGTTCTGGAAAACCCTTCATAAAATCAAAGCGTTCTTCAGGTCTTGTTTACTCCTAGAGTATTTTCAAACCTCTAGGTGTTGGGGATGGGAGGGGATTTGGTGAAACCCTCACTTTCACCCAATCCCGACTTTTTCCTAAATTTCCCCAGATTTTTCTAACCCCTCCAGTTACTTCGATTTTTGGGATGGTAGGGGATTGTGGTGTATGAAGCTAGATGATAAAAGCTGTAACTTTACGACCTGTACATACACATAGTGACCCGAGTAAAAATTCAATCTTTGCACTAGATATATGAATTTCTTTACAATACCATTTCAGAAGCAAATATAAAGTTTAATTTTACATGACAAGACAAATAAATACATAAACTTCAGCTTGATGACATGGGAAATTTATGTAACAGTCGAACATGGTGTCCACTAAGAGGCAACGGTCGAACATGGCATCTACTGAGAGGCATCTTCACAAATAAATACGGAAACTTCAACTTTGTGCTCGCCCATCTCAGAGAAACATCAGACACAGCTTGCTTCTTAATTTGAGGTACAGAAAATTCAGAGTAGCATCTATAGGGGCATCACCATTGGATATCATCCTCATCATAATGTGGTTGATGTAATCCCGTAAATACAGAGCTACCTGACACAGTCCAGCCAAACTATCAAAAGGAAGAAGTACACTATACGCATCGAGATCGATTTGAATTTTTTTTTTTTTAGAAAAACAGGGGGGCCAAAGCCCCCCAGCCCCATTTTATTACAATGAAGCCAAGGTATCATAGTAGCATCCGGGAGGAGTCAGAACAACCCTCCAGCAAAGATTACAGAAATTTTTGATACAAGTTCAAAAGATGCAATGAACGTCAATCAAGCTCCAGGAAAGTACACAACTATTCTGGCATGTACCAATTGGTATTGGCGATCAGGAACTGTCGACGCTCTGCATCCGTTGCTACACCCACCAAGCAATCCGAAGTAATTCTCCCCTCTTGATATCCAGCAGACGCAAGCCTCTGTCCATCAATCGAGAGTTCGATTCCTTGAGCAAAGGCGCCCAGCTCCGTAGCATAGAAGTTGCACGATCCCAAACCATCAGCAGGCTGGACCACTTTCTTCCCTGGAAATGCATATCATTCCGAATTTTCCATAAGGACCACAGAAAAGAGGCAGTAATAATACTAGCCATGGGATCATTTGATAACCAGATGTTGTACAAGGAATTAAAATCAACCATATGAATGCATGGAAAAGTTTCCCTAACCATTTTCCAAGTCTGTTTCGCAAGTACACAGTCGAAAAACAAATGTATACTCGTTTCCGGATCATCACAGAATAAACACGAGAGATCATGAACATGCCGACGCTTTGCAAGATTATCTCTAGTGAGAAGTCTATTCTGGGACAAAAGCCAGAGGAAGACATGCACACGGCCGGGAATTTGAATCTTCCAAATAGCAGCAAGGTGAGGAACTTTAATACCCCCATCACTAACAATGCGATCGATTTGAAAATTTCCAAGAAGAAAAGCAAGAAAGGGCGATGCATCAATCAGCACGGATGAGATGGGTATTCACTTGGTGCGCCAGACGAAGGGGATCTGCCATAACTCGACGCGGTAGTCGGCAGCGAGAGCCTTTTTCTTGTTGAGCTTGATGACGGCGGCGAGGAGTCCACGGCGGCGAGCGTCGTCGGTGGCGTCCCGAGGCGAGGACGGCGTCCGCACTCCAGACCGTCTCGCCTTCGTCCGCACCGTCATCCCCGAGAATACGCGAGGGGAGGGTCGTGGGTCAAAATACAGGAGATATGTTCTATCTGCGTGGGGATTTTTCAGGATGGGCCGGGAGAAAGCGGGAATAAACCCTAGAAGTAAACGGTCTCGGCGGGATTTTCAGGGATTAGAGGCTGGGCCGGGAAAATACTCTGTGAACCCCAAAAATACCTGACAAGTAAACAAAGCCTAGTGGGAGCGAGACATTTTGTTGTGGAATCATCACGGCGGATACCATGGTGTGGCTTAAGTCGAGTGGTTGAGGCTTTATGGCCTACGGCAGGTTCCAGAGGCGGGTATGAGCACGAGCGACACGGTGACGTATCCAGATTCGGGGCTCTCGTGAGGAGGTAACACCCCTAATCATGTCTGATGATATATAAGTTGTGTTGACAGTATAATGATGCTCCTAGAGCTGTGGCCAGCTTGGGAGCGAGCTCGATGTAGACGAAGGCCTCAGTTCCCGAGCGGTTCTGCTAAGTATGAGAAGTGAGAATGGCCGATCCCCCCAAAGGGGGTGCTACTGGGGATTATATAGTGCCCGTTACATTTACAAAGAAGTCCCTAGTGCTTACGACGCCGGCTCCGCCTTCTCCGGCTCCTTACGCGGTCCCGAGGCGTGGGGGCCCCGGCAGCCGTCCCTGTCACGTCCTCCTGTGTCGCTGCAAACAGGGACAAGGCAGGCCGACAGACAGCCCATAGGCCGGCATCTAGCCCTGCTCGTAGCCTGCGGACCCTATCGTAACGCTGTCATAGCCTGCGCCGCCCCGGAGAGCCGGGACATGATGGCTGGTCGTCACGCTGATCCCTGTTGATATGCAGGATCTCGGTATCAACGGGATGGGAGTCCTCGTGGACTTGCACCCGAACGGGCGTCTAGGAGCCTTCTCCTGCCAGGATCACCAACTTCCCACCATGAGGGGCTTAGAGTTAGCGGAAGGAGACGGTGGAGATTCAAGGAGTTGGCACACAACGTACCCAGGTTCACGTCCCCGCGGTAGAGGATCGCTACGTCCTGCTAGCAATCCAGTATATGATAATATGTGTACAGGGGGCCACTGTAGCCGGAGTTGTATCTAGTCTAGTTCTAATCTGCGAGTTGCGATGTCTAGGCGTATCGCGTGTATGATTTTTTGTGTCCCCATGGGGTGGCCCTGCTTGGTTTTATATGTGCTACTAAGATAGGGTTTACAAGAGTCCTAGTCCTTTACAAATTGGAGTCCTCCTTCTTGTAGTCCAAGTCGATATTACATGTGGGTCTAGCTTGTCGACTCCTTGCGCTGGTCCACCTCCATAATCCACACCGGGTATAGCAATGTCGGGCACCCGAAGGGTAATGCCCACATCAGTAGCCCCCGAGTGTCTAGGGAAGTCGGAGACTTGCGTAGAGACTCAAATATCAAAAATATCGCCTCCAAGTATCTTGATCAGCCGAAGAAAAGTTGAATCTTGTGGTTGATGAAGAGCTGAAGTCATTTGTTATTGGGTCCGTGAGCAGCGCTCCCAATGGGAGTAGCCCCCTGAGTCTACGGGCGGGTGCTTGCAACCGTGCGTAGACTCAAGTTGTACTACTCGAGGAATCTGACACTGATGTCGATATTTTTGGATCATTTCCATCGTCCGATGCTTTCGAATCTATCGTCTCTTCGAATGAAGTATAGGCTCGAGATAAGCTGAAAAGTTGAATATACGTAAGTGATGGAGTAACGAGCCCAGTTTCACTCGATAGATCGAGACTGGCTAAATGTCGGAGAAAAACATCGTTACCCTAGACAGATTCGAGTTCCCGGGCTCGAACCTGGATTGCTAGAACCTTCGGGTCCGTTCTTTTTATTGAGGAGGCCTTCATCTTTTTATCGGGTGCGCGGCCAGCGCTCCTGATGGGAGTTGCCCCCGATCCTGTGGAGGACTATGAAGTAGTCATGTATAGGATGTTGACTACTGAGTCGAATATCGTAGATTTCTTCGAGTTCTGAAATTTGTTCGGGAGCTCCCGATGGGAGTTGAAATTCTCCGACTTCCTTTTTTGCTGTCACCGAACTCGTAGCAATTTTGATCGTGTCGATGATGTAATATTGCTGAGCTAACTCTTTGTATTGAAGATTTATCGATGGCTATGGAGGAGCGCTATTGATTGACCCGCGGCGAAGTTTATCGTGAGGACGATGTGTTACACATGGCCATTTTTTGATAGAAGTGTTAAACATCGGCGGCAGCCCCCGAGTAATCGGACGAGCCGCAAGCAGATTCATGGCTCAAGTATCGTGAATACGTTGTTTTGGCACGGAGCCGGGATTTTGTTTGTATGGAACCACGGAATCTTCTGAGTGATCAAGTCATGTTGGAAGCTCAGAGGACCCGTGGCAATTTTACCGTATAAACGATGTATCATGCAGGGACGTTGTTATTTTGAATTGCATCGGTAGCGTCCCCCGAGTTTTTTTGGGCGAGCCGCGTGCTCGACGGACTCGTGGCCTAAGTATCGTGAGAATGATGTTTTGGCATGAGTCGTTGTTTTATGTAGGTTTCACTGGTGCCAGCCCCTGAATGTTTGGGTGCGCTTCAGGCACGATGGACTCGTGGCTCAATTATCGTGAGAACGATGTTTTGGCACGAGCCGTTGATCTTCGTAAGTTTCGT
This sequence comes from Lolium rigidum, assembly GCF_022539505.1. NCBI lineage: Eukaryota > Viridiplantae > Streptophyta > Magnoliopsida > Poales > Poaceae > Lolium > Lolium rigidum. The sequence goes on from NC_061512.1 coordinate 141,608,051, forward strand.
CGGTGCGAGCCCCAAAGTATTCGGGTGTGTCACAGGCTCGACAGACTCGTGGCTATAGTACCGTGAAGACGATGCTTTGGTGTAGAGCCGTGGTTATATTTGTATGGCACCAGCGACAACATCTGAGTGATCAATTCATGTTGCAAACTCGGCGGACCCGTGACAGTTTTATTGTATAAACGATGTATCATGCAGGGACGTAAATTTGTATGTATATCGTCGGCGGCAGCACCCGAACGTCGGGTGCGCTGCAGGCCTGACGGACTCGTAGAGTCTTTATCGTGAAGAGGATGTATGATGTGGAACCGTAAGTTTGTATGTACATAATCGGCGACAACACCCGAATGTTGGGTGCGCTGCGGGCCTGACGGACTCGTAGCATCTTTATCGTGAAGACGATGTATCGTGCAGAGCTGTTTGTTGTGTGTAGGAACTTATCGTTCTACGGCCCCGAGCAATCGGGTGTGTTGCTGCGTCGATAGTTTAGAAGGCTTCGTGGCAATTATCGCGTATATGATGTGTTTGCATCTGTTTTTCTTGCTGAAGATCTTCTAGGACCCCGAGTAACTTCGGGTGTGTTCTGCTAAGAAGAAGCGATGCTTGCAAGGATGAACTTGAACTTTATGGGGTATCATACAACGGATGTAGTCGATGTAGTCACGCGGCGCATGGCCGGAAGTAGTTGATGCTGACGACGTACAATGTTGGTGGCGATGATAGAATCCATTGCGTGATCACCATATGTCGAACCTTTTCGTTAGCCTGCTGCCCAAGGTCTCTGTCGGACGAGGATCAACAGCTACTCAGGTTGCATGTGAGGTGTCAGATGCTCGGAGTCGAAGATATATATTGAGGTGTATACCCCGCCATCTTGATAGTTTTAATTCGCAGTACCCAAATAATCGGGTGTATTTGCGGTAATGATGTAATGCCGCAACCCCGAGTGTTGGGTGTATTTGCTGTAAAAATGTTATGGCGCAGCCCCGAGTGTTCGGGCGTGGCGAAAGTAAATAATAATTGACTCTTATTATCGGCTGCGGAGGGGCCGATGTGGAAGCAGGTCGTGTGGCGGACGCAGTCGAAGTAATCGCGCAGCCAGAAATAGTCGATGGCTGATGGCGATGAATGAAAGCAATTCGACCTGGAACATCCAGATTTTGTTGCAGATCCAAGGAACCTGAGACTTGGCCTTGCTACAAATGGATTCAACCCGTTTGGCAACATGAGCAACTCGTATAGCATGTGGCCAGTACTCGTTACACCTTACAACTAGGCTCTCTAAACATGCATCGATCAGTCGAACTGTATGATGGTCTTACTCATCACAGGACCCAAATCTCTTGGGAAGGATTTTGATGTGTTCATGCGCCCTCTTATTATAGACTTGCAACATTATGGGAGGGTGTCCCTGCACGGGATGTGTGTCAACCTAAAGAACAAAATTTTCTGTTACATTCTGTTGTAGTGTATTGCACCCATGATTATCCAGCTTTGGGCACTATGTCAGACAGAGTAACATCAGGTTTTAATGCATGTGTTCACTGTGATATACATCAGCTAGCAGTGAGGATAATAAACAAGATATGTTATATGAGCAACCGCCGTTTCCTTCCAAGAGAACACATTTTCCAAGTAAAAAAATGCAATTTATTGGTAGTAAGAGTGATAGTAAGAATGAACCGGAGCACTTTAAGAGTCATGAGTTGGAGGCGCACCTAGAAGCGGTCGGAAATGTTAAACCAAGAAAACCACCAACTGTCACAGCATGTACACCAGAGAAGAATACAGAAGATGCAGCAACAGTAGTAGCAGGTAGCAAAAGGAAGAAGAGAGGAGATGCACCAAGTCTAGCAGATACCAACAAGAAGAAGGGAGGTGAAGTAGAAGCAGGTACCAAGAGGAACAAAATGGAAAATAATAGACCGAGAATATTTTATAAGCGCAATTAAGGCGACTCTTTGGAATTTGTCATATTGGGCTGGTAAGAAGGTTCGGCATAATATTGATATCATGCACATGGAGAAAAATATATGTGATACGTCGCAAACGTATCTATAATTTTTGATGTTCCATGCTTGTTTTACACCAATTACTATATGTTTAAGGGACTAACCTATTAATAGTTGCAAAAGTGCAAAAGTTTTTGGTTTCAACTTTGTTGTGCAGGAAATAGGCAAATATGAAAGGAAATAGCTCATTATGGTGAAATCTGGAATTTCCCGGAATCTGTCCCTGCTGAACACTTTTCAAAGATCGCTTCGAAACTCCATCAAAACGACGTTTAATGGAAAAGTCGTAAACTACAAAGTTGTAGAGAATTTCAAACCGAACAATTTGGACATCTTATTCGTCCATAACAGACAACGGATGCATCCGGCAGAGCAGAATTACTGCGGAGGTTCGTGCAGTCTCGGGACTCCGAAAGTTGGTGACGTATTTGACACAAACTCTTTTCATACCTGGATATTTCGGCCCAGCCACGAGTTTTGAGGCTCATGAAGGACAGAGGGGAGTCCTAGGAATGTTCTAGAGGTGCCCAAGAGCCCTTGGATCAAAGGGGCATCCATCCCATGGCCTAGATTGCATCTCCAACACTATATATTGATGGGAAACCCTATTTTTGGAGGCCCCCAAGCATTGTCACGTGCCAAGGAGGGGGAAACACTCATCTACACCAGCACCAACTCAAGGAAGAAGAAGGCTAAGGGGCGGCGCTCCCCCATGATGCCGGCGGCGGGGAAGGAGTCCCCCGCGCCGCCGCCGCCCACGCCTCCACCTCCCGGCGCTCCTAGCTGAGCCCTCCAACGTCTTCACCGCCATCTCCATCACCAACTCCTCATTGTATTCAGTGGTCCATCCTCTCGCAAACCTCTGTACCGCCCTATGTAAACATGGTGTTTGATGCTATAAGTTATAATCCTATGATCTATGTCATGTTGCCATAGTTTATTTGTTCTTTGATTGATTGGTTGTTTCTCTTTGGTTCATTAGAGTTGTATGTTGATATGTTACCGTCCTTGGTGCCTATTATATTTGTGCGCGCATGGATCAAGCACCATAGGGTTGGTAGTACTTGTATACTAGAAGGGGGAAGTTCTGCCGAAGTGACAGAAACCTAAGGACGCGAACCAGATAGTTGCATGTATGCGAGTAAGAGGACCATTTACTTAAGGCTATGGTTGGGGAAACCTTAATGCTTGCAAGTATTTACGGATGTTTGCTAGCACGCCAATCATATAGTACTTGTAATCCCGGAGGGAGAGCATGTATATTTAGCCTCTCCTACATAGAAAGCTGCATCGAAGACATTGAACCCAAGATCTTCACTAATTGATCTTGGACAAAGCCACCACTATTACCACCGCCTTTCCACACTCATGGTACTGTTAGTTTAGTTTGTTTTATTGCTGCAGCACTAACATTTATTCCGTGTATTTTATTGTTCTGCAAAGTCACCTCTCATACCCGTTATCGCTCTAGTTTTATTTCCTAGATATTGCAAACGCTTAGTGTGCGTAGAGTTGTATCAGTGGTTGATAGAACTTGAGAGAATATTTATCCTACCTTTAGCTCCTCGTTGGGTTCGACACTCTTACTTATCGAAAAGGCTACACACGATCCCCTGTACTTGTGGGACATCAATATGTGACAACATTGTCGGCACATTACTCAACATTCCATCCAAGACAAAAGATAGCTCAAATGATAGGATTGATTTTGCAACACTGAATGTTAACAGACACTTGCAACTCGATTGTAATGACAAAGTGAACAAAGGCAAGGGAAAACATTATAAATTTTGATGCACGAAATTCACATTGCCGATGCCTAAAAGGAGATTATTTTGCGAGTACCTCCGAGGTGTGATGTCCCCGCTCGGATTTGCTTCCAACATTGCAAATTGTCTCAATGCTGAAGGAAACAAGCTCCAAGGGTTGAAAACTCACGATTGCCACATCCTGCTGCAAAGGCTTTTAGCTATTGGCATTAAAGATTTAGTGAAGCCAAATATATACAGCGTGATTGTAGAGTTGGGAAGGTTCTTTAGGTAAATATGTAGTGAAACTCTAACCAGAGATGTTGTAAAACGTCTTAAGGTGGACATAGCAGTAATCATATGCAAACTGGAGCTGATATATCCTCCAGCCTTCTTTGATGTGATGGTGCATTTGGCTGTTCATCTACCTGATGAGGCACTTTTACGAGGTCCGGTACATGATACGTCTCAAAAGTATCTATAATTTCTTATGTTCCATGCTAGTTTTATGAGAATACTCACATGTTTTACATACACTTTATATCATTTTGATGCATTTTCCGGTACTAACCTATTAACAAGATGCTGAAGCGCCAGTTCCTGTTTTCTGCTGTTTTTGGTTTCAGAAATCCTACACAGGAAATATTCTCGGAATTGGACGAAACAAAAGCCCACAGCCCTATTTTCCACGGAGGATTCCAGAACAGCGAAGGAGAGTCGGAGGCGGCCAGCAGGGGGGCCACCCCATAGGGCGGCGCGGCCCAGCCCCTGGCACGCC
>NC_061512.1:141612685-141638877 GCF_022539505.1 Lolium rigidum
TACCCTTACGGTTCTGAAAGTGATACGAAGGAGTACTCACTCCGACCAATAACCAATAGCGGGATCCGGAGATCCATAATGGCTCCCACATATTCAACGATGACTTTAGTGATCGAATGAACCATTCACATATATTACCAATTCCCTTTGTCTCGCGATATTTTACTTGTCCGAGGTTTGATCTTCGGTATCACTCTATACCTTGTTCAACCTCGTCTTCTGACAAGTACTCTTTACTCGTACCGTGGTATGTGGTCTCTTATGAACTCATTCATATGCTTGCAAGACATTAGACGACATTCCACCGAGAGGGCCCAGAGTATATCTATCCGTCATCGGGATGGACAAATCCCACTTGTTGATCCATATGCCTCAACTCATACTTTCCGGATACTTAATCCCACCTTTATAGCCACCCATTTACGCAGTGGTGTTTGGTGTAATCAAAGTACCTTTCCGGTATAAGTGATTTACATGATCTCATGGTCATAAGGAGTAGGTAACTATGTATCGAAAGCTTATAGCAAATAACTTAATGACGAGATCTTATGCTACGCTTAATTGGGTGTGTCCATTACATCATTCATATAATGATATAACCTTGTTATTAATAACATCCAATGTTCATGATTATGAAACTAATCATCCATTAATCAACAAGCTAGTTTAAGAGGCATACTAGGGACTTCTTGTTGTCTACATATCACACATGTACTAATGTTTCGGTTAATACAATTATAGCATGACATATAAACATTTATCATAAACATAGAGATATAAATAATAACCACTTTTATTATTGCCTCTAGGGCATATCTCCTTCAGAAGAGACCTCCGGGAGATGATTCCCCTCTCCAGCAGGGTGCCGGAGGCGATCTCCTGAATCCCCCGAGATGGGATTGGCGGCGGCGGCGTCTCTGGAAGGTTTTCCGTATCGTGGCTCTCGGTACTGGGGTTTTCACGATGAAGGCTATAAGTAGGCGGAAGGGCAGAGTTGGAGGCGGCGCGGGGGCCCCACACCATAGGACGGCGCGGGCCCACCCTTGGTCGAGCGGCCCTGTGGTGTCGGTGCCCCGTCGCCCCACTTCGTAATCCCTTCGGTCTTCTGGAAGCTTCGTGGAAAAATAAGACCCTGGGCGTTGATTTCGACCAATTCCAAGAATATTTCCTTTGTAGGATTTCTGAAACCAAAAACAGCTAGAACAAAGAATCGGCGCTTCGGCATCTCGTCAATAGGTTAGTGCCGGAAAATGCATAATAATGACATAAAGTGTGTATAAAACATGTGAGTATCATCATAAAAGTAGCATGAAATATATGAAATTATAGATACGTTTGAGACGTATCAAGCATCCCCAAGCTTAGTTCCTACTCACCCTCGAGTAGGTAAACGATAACAAGGATAATTTCTGAAGTGACATGCTATCATAATCTTGATCAATACTATTGTAAAGCATATGAGATGAATGCAGCGATTCGAGGCAATAGTAAAGACAATGAATAAACAAATGAATCATATAGCAAAGACTTTTCATGAATAATACTTTCAAGACAAGCATCAATAAGACTTGCATAAGAGTTAACTCGTAAAGCAATAAATTCTTAGTAGAAAGCTTTGAAACAACACAAAGGAAGATATAAGTTTCAGCGGTTGCTTTCAACTTCAACATATTTATCTCATGGATAATTTTCAACACAAAGTAATATAACAAGTGCAATAGGTAAACATGTAAGAATCAATGTACACAGTTTACACAAGTGTTTGCTTCTAAGATAGAAAGAAGTAGGTAAACTGACTCAACATAAAGTAAAAGATAGGCCCTTTGCAGAGGGAAGCATGGATTACTATTTTTGTGCTAGAGCTTTTCATTTTGAAAACATAGAAACAATTTTGTCAACGGTAGTAATAAATCATATGTGTTATGTATAAGATATCCTATAAGTTGCAAGCCTCATGCATAGATTACCAATAGTGCTCGCACCTTGTCCTAATTAGCTTGGATTTACATGGATTATCATTGCATAACATATGTTTCAACCAAGTGTCACAAAGGGGTACCTCTATGCCGGCCTGTACAAAGGTCTAAGGAGAAAGATCGCATTTGATTTCTCGTTTTTGATTATTCTCAACTTAGACATCCATACCGGGACAACATAGACAACAGATAATGGACTCCTCTTTAATGCATAAGCATTCAACAACAGGTAATATTCTCATAAGAGATTGAGGATTAATTGTCCAAACTGAAACTTCCACCATGATTCATGGCTTTAGTTAGCGGCCCAAAGTTCTTCTCTAACAATATGCATACTCAAACCATTTGATCATGATAAATCACCCTTACTTCAGACAAGACGAACATGCATAGCAACTCACATGATATTCAACAAAGGTGTAATAGTTGATGGCGTCCCCAGAAACATGGTTACCGCTCAACAAGCAACTTATTAAGAAATAAGATACATAGCTACATATTCTTCACCACAATAGTTTTTAAGGCTATTTTCCCATGAGCTATATATTGCAAAGACAAAGGAATGAAGTTTTAAAGGTAGCACTCAAGTAATTTACTTTGGAATGGCAGAGAAATACCATGTAGTAGGTAGGTATGGTGGACACAAATGGCATAGTTTTTGGCTCAAGGATTTGGATGCACGAGAAGAATTCCTCTCAATACAAGGCTAGGCTAGCAAGGTTGTTTGAAGAAAACTCAAGTATAAAATGGTACAGCAAAACTTACATATGAACATATTGCAAGCATTATAAGACTTTACGCTGTCTCCTTGTTGTTCAAACACCTTAACCAGAAAATATCTAGACTCTAGAGACCAATCATGCAAACCAAATTTTAACAAGCTCTATGTAGTTCTTCATTAATAGGTGCAAAGTACATGATGCAAGAGCTTAAACATGATCTATATGAGCACAACAATTGCCTAGTATCAAATTATTCAAGACATTATACCATTTACCACATGCAGCATTTTCTGTTTCCAACCATATAACAATGAATGAAGCAGTTTCAACCTTCGCCATGAACATTAAAAGTAAAGCTAAGAACACATGTGTTCATAAGAAACAACGGAGTGTGCCTCTCTCCCAAACAAGGAATGCTAGGATCCTATTTTATTCAAACAAAAACAAAAACAAAAACAAACAGACGCTCCAAGTAAAGCACATAAGATGTGACGGAATAAAAATATAGTTTCACTAGAGGTGACCTGATAAGTTGTCGATGAAGAAGGGATGCCTTGGGCATCCCCAAGCTTAGATGCTTGAGTCTTCTTAAAATATGCAGGGATGAACCATGGGGGCATCCCCAAGCTTAGACTTTTCACTCTTCTTGATCATATTGTATCATCCTCCTCTCTTGACCCTTGAAAACTTCCTCCACACTAAACTCAAAACAAACTCATTAGAGGGTTAGTGCATAATCGAAAATTCACATATTCAGAGGTGACATAATCATTCTTAACACTTCTGGACATTGCACAAAGCTACTGAAAGTTAATAGAACAAAGAAATCCATCAAATATAGCAAAACAGGCAATGCGAAATAAAAGGCAGAATCTGTCAAAACAGAACAGTTCGTAAAGACGAATTTTTCTGGGGCACTTAACTTGCTCAGATGAAAATGCCCAAATTGAATGAAAGCTGCGTACATATCTGAGGATCACGCACGTAAATTGGCAGATTTTTCTAAATTTCCTAAAGAAAGGGCTGCTCAATTTCGTGACAGTAAGAAATCTGTTTCTGCGTAGTAATCCAAATCTAGTATTGACTTTACTATCAAAGACTTTACTTGGCACAACAATGCAATAAAATAAAGATAAGGAGAGGTTGCAAAAGTAGTAACAACTTCCAAGACTCAAATATAAAACAAAGTGCAGAAGTAAAAATAATGGGTTGTCTCCCATAAGCGCTTTTCTTTAACGCCTTTCAGCTAGGCGCAGAAAGTGTGAATCAAGTATTATCAAGAGATGAAGCATTAACATCATAATTTGTTCTAATAATATAATCATAAGGTAACTTCATTCTCTTTCTAGGGAAGTGTTCCATACCTTTCTTGAGAGGAAATTGATATTTAATATTACCTTCCTTCATGTCAATGGTAGCACCAACAGTTCGAAGAAAAGGTCTTCCCAATATAATGGGACAAGATGCATTGCATTCAATATCCAAGACAACAAAATCAACGGGGACAAGGTTATTGTTAACCATAATGCGAACATTATCAATCCTCCCCAAAGGTTTCTTTATAGCATGATCAGCAAGATTAACATCCAAATAACAATTTTTCAATGGTGGCAAGTCAAGCATATCATAGATTTTCTTAGGCATAACAGAAATACTTGCACCAAGATCACATAAAGCATTACAATAAAAATCTGACCTTCATCTTAATGATGGGCTCACAACCATCTTCTAACTTCCTAGGAATAGAAGTTTCAAGTTTTAATTTATCTTCTCTAGCTTTTATGAGAGCATTTGTAATATGTTTTGTAAAGGCCAAATTTATAGCACTAGCATTGGGACTTTTAGCAAGTTTTTGTAAGAACTTTATAACTTCAGAGATGTGAAAATCATCAAAATCTAAACCATTATGATCTACAGCAATGGGATCATTGTCCCCAATATTTTGAAAAATTTCAGCAGTTTTATCACAAGCAGTTTCAGCAGTTTTAGCAATTTCAGCAGTTTTAGCCAATTTTGCACGCTTTGCACTAGGAGTAGAAACATTGCCAACACCAATTATTTTACCATTGATAGTAGGAGGTTTAGCAACATGTGAAGCATCATCATTACTAGTGGTGGTAATAGTCCAAACTTTAGCTACATTATTCTCTTTAGCTAGTTTTTCGTTTTCTTCTCTTTCCCACCTAGCATGCAATTCAGCCATCAATCTAATATTTTCATTAATTCGAACTTGGATGGCGTTTGCTGTAGTAACAATTTTATTATCATTATCCTCAGGTTTAGCAGCCATTTTATTAATTAAAGAAGATTGTGACGCAGACATGTATGAGATTCAGTTTTCAGCATTTGAAAGCTTAGTTTGCAAACCAGAAATCTCCCTATTTAAATTTTCAAGTTGATTTCCTATATTTTTCAACAAGGCAGATTATTCATTCATAGTTTTAGTAAACAATTGATTTTGCTCATATTGTGATTGCATATAGCTCTTAGTAGTTCTTTCAATTTCTAACATCTTTTCCTCATTAGGCGAAACAGGTCTACCATAAGAAGTACCATAACCATTACCATTATTAGAAGGATATGGCCTATAGTTGTTACCAGAATTATTCCTATAAGCATTGTTGTTGAAATTATTACTTTTAATGAAGTTCACATCAACATGTTCTTCTTGGGCAACCAATGAAGCTAAAGGAACATTATTAGGATCAACATTAGATCTACCATTCACAAGCATAGACATTATAGCATCAATCTTATCACTCAAGGAGGAGGTTTCTTCAACGAGAATTTACCTTCTTACCTTGTGGAGTCCTTTCCGTGTGCCATTCAGAGTAATTGATCATCATATCATCAAGAAGCTTTGTTGCCGCCCCCAAAGTGATGGACATAAAAGTACCTCCAGCAGCTGAATCCAATAGGTTCTGCAAAGAAAAATTCAATCCTGCATAAAAGGTTTCGATGATCATCCAAGTAGTTAGTCCATGGGTAGGGCAATTCTTTACCAAAGATTTCATTCTCTCCCATGCTTGAGCAACATGTTCATTATCCAATTGCTTAAAATTCATTATGCTACTTCTCAAAGATATAATTTTAGCGGGAGGATAATATCTACCAATAAAAGCATCTTTACATTTAGTCCATGAATCAATACTATTCTTAGGCAAAGATAGCAACCAATCTTTAGCTCTTCCTCTTAAGGAGAAAGGAAACAATTTTAATTTTATAATGTCACCATCTACATCCTTATACTTTTGCATTTCACAAAGTTCATCAAAATTATTTAATTTCAAAAAATTCTGCTGTAGTAGCAGGTGGAGCAATAGGTGTGCATAGTAAATCATTATTATTTGTGCTAGTGAAGTCACATAACTTAGTATTTTCAGGAGTATTCATTTTAGCAGTAGTAAATAAAGCAAACTAAATAAAGTAAATGCAAGTAACTAATTTTTTTGTGTTTTTAATATAGAGAACGAAAAGCAGTAAATAAAATAAAGTAAAGCAAGACAAAAACAAAGTAAAGAGATTGGATGTGGGAGACTCCCCTTGCAGCGTGTCTTGATCTCCCCGGCAACGGCGCCAGAAAAAGAGCTTGATACGCGTAAAGCACACGTTCGTTGGGAACCCCAAGAGGAAGGTGTGATGCGTACAGCTGCAAGTTTTCCCTCAGTAAGAAACCAAGGTTATCGAACCAGTAAGAGTCAAGGAGCACGTGAAGGTTGTTGGTGACGGAGTGTAGTGCGGCGCAACACCAGGGATTCCGGTGCCAACGTGGAACTCCGCACAACACAATCAAAGTACTTTGCCCCAACGTAACGAGTGAGGTTGTCAATCTCACCGGCTTGTCTGTAAACAAAGGATTAGATGTATAGTGTGGAAAATGATGATTGTTTGCGAAGAACAAGAAAGAACAAGTATTGCGATAGATTGTATTTCAGATGTAAAGAATGGACCGGGGTCCACAGTTCACTAGTGGTGTCTCTCCCATAAGATAAATGGCATGTTGGGTGAACAAATTACAGTTGGGCAATTGACAAATAAAGAAGGCATAACAATGCACATACATATATCACAATGAGTACTATGAGATTTAATCAGGGCATTACGACAAAGTACATAGACCGCTATCCATCATGCATGTATGCCTAAAAAGTCCACCTTAAGGTTATCATCTGAACCCCTTCCAGTATTAAGTTGCAAACAACAGACAATTGGATTAAGTATGGTGCGTAATGTAATCAACACAAATATCCTTAGACAAAGCATTGATGTTTTATCCCTAGTGGCAACAGCACATCCACAACCTTAGAACTTTCTGTCACTGTCCCACATTCAATGGAGGCATGAACCCACTATCGAGCATAAATACTCCCTCTCGGAGTTACAAGTATCAACTTGGCCAGAGCCTCTACTAGCAACGGAGAGCATGCAAGAACATAAATAACACATATATGATAGATTGATAATCAACTTGACATAGTATTCCATATTCATCGGATCCCAACAAACACAACATGTAGCATTACAAATAGATGATCTGGATCATGATAGGCAGCTCACAAGATCTAACATGATAGCACAATGAGGAGAAGACAACCATCGATACGGAGGCGATCATGGTGATGAAGAGACCTCCGGGAGACGATTCCCCTCTCCGGCAGGGTGCCGGAGGCGATCTCCTGAATCCCCCGAGATGGGATTGGCGGCGGCGGCGTCTCTGCAAGGTTTTCCGTATCGTGGCTCTCGGTACTGGGGTTTTCGCGACGAAGGCTATAAGTAGGCGGAAGGGCAGAGTTGGAGGCGGCGCGGGGGACCCACACCATAGGGCGGCACGGGCCCACCTTTGGTCGCGCGGCCCTGTGGTGTCGGCGCCCCGTCGCCCCACTTCGTAATCCCTTCGGTCTTCTGGAAGTTTCGTGGAAAAATAAGACCCTGGGCGTTGATTTCGTCCAATTCCGAGAATATTTCCTTTGTAGGATTTCTGAAACCAAAAACGACGAGAAAACAAGAATCGGCTCTTCGGCATCTCGTCAATAGGTTACTGCCAGAAAATGCATAATAATGACATAAAGTGTGTATAAAACATGTGAGTATCATCATAAAAGTAGCATGGAACATAAGAAATTATAGATATGTTTGAGACGTATCAGGCCCCACCCCACAAGGCGGCGCGGCCAAGGGGGGGGCGCCCCCCCTATGGTGTGGCTCCACCAGGACTCCTCCGAGGCTGCCCTTCCGCCTACTTAAAGCCTCCGTCGCGAAAACCCTAAAGGAATAAGCCACGATACGAGAAAAGTTCCAGAGCCGCCGCCATCGCGAAACTCCGTTTCGGGGGACAGAAGTCTCTGTTCCGGCACCCTGCCGGGACGGGGAATTGCCCCCGGAGTCATCTCCCTCGACACCACCGCCATCTTCATTGCCATCGCTGTCTCCCATGATGAGGAGGGAGTAGTTCTCCCCCGAGGCTAAGGGCTGTACCGTAGCTATGTGGTTCATCTCTCTCTCTCATGTGATCTTTATGTGATCATGAGCTTTGTGATCTAGTTGAATATCATCTATGTGCTACTCTAGTGATGTTATTAAAGTATTCTATTCCTCCTCCATGATGTAATGTTGACAGTGTGTGCATCATGTAGTACTTGGCGTAGGTTATGATTGTAATCTCTTGTAGATTATGAAGTTAACTATTACTATGATTGCCCCCAGAGTTGCTATGCATGTTCGTCTTGTCTGAAGTAAGGGTGATTTATCATGATCAAATGGTTTGAGTATGCATATTGTTAGAGAAGAACATTGGGACGCTAACTAAAGCCATGATCCATGGTGGAAGTTTCAGTTTGGACAACAATCCTCAATCTCTTATGAGAATATTATCTGTTGTTGAATGCTTATGCATTAAAGAGAAGTCCATTATCTGTTGTCTATGTTGTCCCGGTATGGATGTCCTTAGTTGAGATCTATCAAAAACGAGAAATCAAATGTGATCTATCTCCTTGGACCTTTGTACAGGCAGCATAGAGGTACCCCTTTGTGACACTTGGTCGAAACATATGTTATGCAATCCATGTAAATCCAAGCTAATTAGGGCAAGGTGCGGGCACTATTGGTATACTATGCATGAGGCTTGCAACTTATAGGATATCTTATACATAACACATATGCTTTATTACTACCGTTGACAAAATTGTTTCTTGTTTTCAAAATAAAAGCTCTAGAACAAATATAGCAATCCATGCTTCCCTCTTCGAAGGGCCATTCTTCTACTTTTACGTTGAGTCAGTTTACCTACTTTTTTCTATCTTAGAAGCAAACACTTGTGTTAACTGTGCATTGATTCCTACATACTTGCTTATTTGCATTCATCATATTACTTTGTGTTGACAATTATCCATGAGATATGCATGTTGAAAGTTGAAAGCAACTCGCTGAAACTTATATCTTCCTTTGTGTTGCTTCAATGCCTTTACTTTGAATTTATAGCTTTATGAGTTAACTCTTATGCAAGACTTATTGATGCTTGTCTTGAAAGTACTATTCATGAAAAGTCTTTGTTATATGGTTCAGTTGTTTACTCATTGTCTTTACCATTGCTTTGAATCACTTCATTCATCTCATATGCTTTACAATAGTATTGATCAAGATTATGATAGCATGTCACTTAAGAAATTATCTTTGTTATCGTTTACCTACTCGAGGGCGAGTAGGAACTAAGCTTGGGGATGCTTGATACGTCTCCAACGTATCTATAACTTCTTATGTTCCATGCTACTTTTATGATGATACTCACATGTTTTGTTCACACTTTATGTCATATTTACGCATTTTCCGGCACTAACCTATTAACGAGATGCCGAAGAGCCAGTTGTTGTTTTCTGCTGTTTTTGGTTTCAGAAATCCTACAAAGGAAATATTCTCGGAATCGGACGAAATCAACGCCCAATATCTTATTTTTCCCGGAAGCTTCCAGAGCACCGAAGAGGGGCCAGAGAGGAGCCAGGGGGCCCCACCCCAAAAGGCGGCGCAGCCAAGGGGGGGCGCGCCCCCCTATTGTGTGGCTCCACCAGGACTCCTCCGAGGCTGCCCTTCCGCCTACTTTAAGTCTCCGTCGCGAAAACCCTAAAGGAATAAGCCACGATACGAGAAAAGTTCCAGAGCCGCCGCCATCGCGAAACTCTGTTTCGGGGGACAGATTCTCTGTTCCGGCACCCTGCCGGGATGGGGAATTGCCCCCGGAGTCATCTCCATCGACACCACCGCCATCTTCATCGCCATCGCTGTCTCCCATGATGAGGAGGGAGTAGTTCTCCCCCGAGGCTAAGGGTTGTACCGTAGCTATGTGGTTCATCTCTCTCTCATGTGATCTTTATGTGATCATGAGCTTTGTGATCTAGTTGAATATCATCTATGTGCTACTCTAGTGATGTTATTAAAGTATTCTATTCCTCCTCCATGATGTAATGTTGACAGTGTGTGCATCATGTAGTACTTAGCGTAGGTTATGATTTTAATCTCTTGTAGATTATCAAGTTAACTATTACTATGATAGTATTGATGCGATCTATTCCCCCTTTCATAGCTATTGTTGACAGTGTGTATGCTATGTTAGTACTCGGTCTAAATTGCAACGGTCTATTATGCACTCTAGAGGTTACTTTAATATGAACTCCGAATGTTGTGGAGCTTGTTTACTCTGGCTTGAGGGAGCTCTTGTAGCCCTACACAATGAATGATGTTTGTTATCCAACAAGAGAGTGTTTGAAGTAGCACAAGTGAAGAGAAGTTATTTATTTATGTGATCATTATTGAGAGTGTCCACTAGTGAAAGTATGATCCCTAGGCCTTGTTTCTAAGCATTGAAACACCGTTTCCAACAAGTTCTGTTACATGTTTGCTTGCTGCCATCTTTATTTAAGATTGCTATTACCACTCATATTCATCCAAATTACTTGTATTTCACTATCTCTTCGCCGAACTAGTGCACCTATACATCTGACAAGTGTATTAGGTGTGTTGGGGACACAAGAGACTTCTTGTATCGTAATTGCAGGGTTGCTTGAGAGGGATATCTTTGACCTCTACCTCCATGAGTTCGATAAACCTTGGGTGATTCACTTAAGGGAAACTTGCTGCTGTTCTACAAACCTCTGCTCTTGGAGGCCCAACACTGTCTACAGGAATAGAAGCGTGCATAGACATCAACAATATGGATGGATGTACCCTATAGAACATCGATTGTGCACTTTCAAGAATACAGTTAGGAACAAAGCGAGACCAGAGGCTTGCATTGAAGTGGCGTATATTGCTGCTGAAGCATATACATTTTCCTCAAGATATATTCCTGATATTGAGACCAGATTCAACCGGGGTCACAGAATTTTGAAAGTTGGAGGATTTTTTTTAATCATGGTGTTGAGCTAATAGGAAAGAGGACCAAGAAAACATTAGAGCAGTCTGAATTTGAGCATCTGTCTTGGTATGTGCTGAATAATGCTATAGAGGCTGATAAATATGTTAAGTGAGTACTATGCACACGAAATCCTCAGTTCCTTGCATATACTATAACTTGTATCAAAAATAAATATATTCAGCTGACTTGGCTATGTTTTGTAGGTTGTACACGGAAACGAATGGAAAGCCATCGGCACGTGGGGGTGGGTGATACGTCTCAAACGTATTGTGGTGACCCAGCGTACCACTGCATGGTAGTACACAAGTCGTTGACATAACACAAGTGAAACACCGTTCCACTCATATTACATCCCTCAGAGTGGTACAATAGAAACATATGCGAGTCCAATGTATGTCTATAGAAGTACACATGAACTGTTTACATAAGATTAACACCGCCTCCTACTTTACAGTGAGGTAAAACTTCAAATAAAGCTCCAGAAGAACGACTCATAGTCTATCTTATTGCTATCACTATCTCTAGATATACAAGGCTTGCTATAGAATTCTAGCTACTTAGGTGCTAGAATTAGGGAAAAGTTCCCTTCTATTACTATTCTAAGTTTCCACTTTAACTGATGTAGAAGTTGACTCCATTGACTTCTTTGATTGGATTCTTCATCTTGTTGCAGTTGACTCCGTTGTCTTCGAGTTCCACGGTAGTTTCTCCTTCGGTGCCTTGATCTAAGAAGGGGGTTCAAATGGGAGGGAATGAGTACGAGCGTACTCAGCAAGTTCATATTAGGAAATAGGTGTATCATGCACTAGCTACAGCCACATACCAGAAAGTCATAGGAAAATGCAAGTTTTCATAAACATTTCTTCAAAAGGTTTATTTTATTCTGAAAACTATGCATGTCAGTCTTCACAGGTTGAACAGAACTTCATGGAGTTCCTTTTCTGCCGCGTTCGTAGTTCCCTTCCCGGAATAGGAGTGACAGCCACAATTTAATACACTCTGCAGAGGTGCGTTACTTTCCCCATAGAAACCTTATCTTTGTTGCCAACCGGGCACGTGATTCCGTCCACACTTCCTTGGTGTGGGGCCCAGTATAAGATCCAAGCCAATCACTGCCTTCTCTGCGACCCCGCAGATCCACTCTTTTGTAAGTCTGTCCTGCCCTTTATCTATGGAGAGACTAGCCTAGGCATTTGTTCTCCCCTATACCAATAAGGTAGACCGTTCTGAACAATTTATATGCCCTGCCCTATACACCATAGATAGACCAACCCGTACAACCCTTACAATCCTTCATAGACTTTTAATAAGTCTACCCTCTCCTATATCTAATAGTAGACCGTTACGGACCACCATCCTCACCTTTACCAATAGATAGACCGATCCAGGAAACTCGTATCACTAGTCCGTTGATATGCGAGAGGGAAAAGATACAACCGACTTCCCCAAAGCCATTATAGATCTTATGGCTAACGCGATATGTACATCGCTAGAATCACTGGACGACATTGGTACTTAGTCCTAGATGAGTAGTACCCTTGCCATGGAACCTCCACCAAGCAACACAGACCATGGTTCCATTGCCCACCACATTGTCATATTCATACTTGTAAAATAATATTTGCTTTTCAATGCAAGAATGATAAGTATAGTACTTTGCATGTAGTTTAGTAAAAATAATCAAATGACATGAGCAAGCGATGAACTTTCCTTTCTTGACTGCAAGATTATGCAGGCAAAAGCTTCGATACGTGATAACACCAAATTATGAAATACCATCATTGTCCCGTAAGGACAATGTTAAAAATGCTATAATGCATAGTATGAGATGCAATCGTCCCGAGCGTAACCTAATCTCGATGATTTAGGATGGGTGAGTTGTAAAGATTTCTTTAAGGTGTGTTGCACTTTTTGAATGGTTCCCAAACAAGGTTCTTATATGGGTTTAGTTATATGAATAGCATAAGCAAGTGATATAATGCATCATAACAAGAATGTACACAAAGGAATTGTGGTGGAATAATAAATAAAGAGTAGTTGTCAGTTTTAAGTTCTACTGTGCATGGTTGGTGATTACTTATATTATACTTCAAAAGAATAACTTTTGAAGAACAGGTTAATTAAGGAATAATAAGTATTTCACATAAGAACTATGGGCTTCTATGGTCTGATTGACATTTGCACTTCAAAAGACTAACTTTTGAAGAACATGTTTGATAAAGAACAAGAATTACTACAAGTAGGAGCTAAGTGCTACTAGGGTTTACTATTGAATTCATTTAGTTCTCTAATAGGTACTAGTTGGGTTCTTAAGTAGAATTGGTCTATATGTAGCAAGTATTAATAGGTTTATTACTATGGTTGATTATGGGCATCATATTAAAGAATGATGGTCAAGGTGTTGCTATGAGTTAGGGTTTACTATGGCTTCACATTTGCTTCACTAAGTAATCACTAATGGTTTCTAAGCTAGGTGGCTTATTATTTCCTAAGTAGGGTTTAGTTGAATAGGAGCATATGATGTGAAGTACTACACAAGGTTGCTATTAGGGTTGATCACCATGGTTCTACTAGGTAAGGATGGTTAAGGTTGATTTCAATGATGTGATACTAATAATGGTGATCAATGGTGTTAACATGTGAGTAACAAGCTAGGGTTTATACCTAGGTGGTACTAATTGGTTATATAAGGTTCATTCAAAAATAGGGCATGAAATGATGATATCATGTGAATTGGTTTTACTTTAGTGGATCATGAGTATGCATTCATTGATTGCTTATTAAGGTTCTACTTGTAAAGTAGATCTCACATGATCACATGTGATATGCCGCTAGGGTTTTAGAGTTGGAAACAATTTGGGATGACCACATGAAATGATGAGATCCAGATTCTTGTTTATATTAGAACTAGGGTTTCTAATTATGATAAAATCCTTAAAATAATAGTTCGTAATAGATTTGAAGTTAATAATCACTTTGAAGTAAGATTAATAATGGTCTTAGCTTTTTATTATTTAAAAAGATTTAAGAATTAAAGTAATTCCTATTTAGGGTTTAATTTAAGTGTCAGGGTTTTATAATTATTGTTAGGTTTTTAAAATAATAACTGGTGAACTAAAATGTTTAAGTAAGCAATTTTTGAACCAACAAAATAATATTAGATTTTAACATTTTCTTACTTGATTATTAATTACAAGAATTAGTAATTGACAAGTTGCAAATTAGGGTTTATGAAATACCACTAATATTTTAATTGATGAAAATATGATAAAGAAAACTAATCTTAATATTTTATTTTCCTACTGAGTAACTAATTTTTAGTTTTGAAACTTCACTAATTATTGAATTCAAATTGTATTTTTAAAACAAATGAAAAGGCATATTTAATAAAGTTAAAATAATTAAATTTTCATTTTGAAAAACATTTTATATTATATTTTATTTGAATAGAGTTTATTTTTGTGAACAATTTGATATCTTATTTGCGTTTTTCCGAGCTATCATGAATTTTATTTATTTCTGTAAAGTTTCAGTTATTTTCTGAATTTTTGAAATAAACTAAAATCCTAAATGCACCGAGCTAATCCTACCCTTACACACAGATAGGTGGGCCTGTGTCCGAGTCAGCTGCCACGTTGGCTGTTGACCGAGCCAAAATCGGGTACTTGGCCAACGAGCTCACTGTCGGTGGCAGTAGAGGACTCCCGCGGCGCGGCGCGTGTGCCTAATCGAATCAGCGCGACTTCGTGAACCTAGTGGCGGTGGTGTTGTGACCAAATGGTCATCGGAACCTTGCCGGCGGCAAGCCCGAGCGGCGGCGGACAGTGAACGACGACCAGGTGGCACTACGGGGCACAATCGAGCAGGCCAGGGACACTGCAAGATGCAGAAGCTCACCAGGAGTCGGTAGAGCTTGACGGCGTGGACTGGGGTGGTCCAAATCGTCGGCGACGATGGTGACCAGCGTTAGAGAGGATGGAGTGAGTGTGGACGCTCCCGAGCACGGCGACTCGATTCCTTGTACAGGGTGGGCAAGTCGAGTACGGAGAGGTCGATGGCGTCGATGTCGAGTCGCGGGGAGGCTCCAATCACCAGCGAGAAGAGTTGGTCGGGGAAGCTAGGGTTTCGGTTCTTCCCGAAATTAAAGCAGAGAGCGGGGATTCTAGGGTTATGGTTCATCTGGTGGCGGCGCATTGAGATTTATAGACGCCAGAGAGCGGCAGCGAGGATATTGGCATGGTCGGGCGGCGTCGAGGCGACAGCGAGCAGCTTGCAGCGATGGACGAAGACGATGGTCTCCACCTGTGTGAAAACAAGACGAAGGGGTATCGTGGGTGATACGTCTCAAACGTATCTATAATTTCTTATGTTCCATGCTAGTTATGACAATACTCACATGTTTTATACACACTTTACATCATTTATACGCATTTTCCGGCACTAACCTATTAACGAGATGCCGAAGCGCCAGTTCCTATTTTGTGCTGTTTTTGGTTTCGTAAATCCTACACAGGAAATATTCTCGGAATTGGACGAAACGAACGCCCAGGGTCTTATTTTTCCACGGAGCTTCCAGAAGACCGAAGAGGATACGAAGTGGGGCCACGGGGCGCCGACACCACATGGCCGCGCGGCCAAGTGGGGCCCGCGCCGCCCTATGGTGTGGGGCCCCCGTGCCTCCTCCGACTCTGCCCTTCCGCCTACTTATACTCTCCGTCGCGAAAACCCTATTACCGAGAGCCACGATACGGAAAAAGTTCCAGAGACGCCGCCGCCAATCCCATCTCGGGGGATTCAGGAGATCACCTCCGGCACCCCGCCGGGAGAGGGAATCATCACCCGGAGGACTCTACATCACCATGATCGCCTCCGGACTGACGTGTGAGTAGTTCATCCTTGGACTATGGGTCCATAGTAGTAGCTAGATGGTTGTCTTCTCCTCTTGTGCTATCATGTTAGATCTTGTGAGCTGCCTATCATGATCAAGATCGTCTATTTGTAATGCTACATGTTGTGTTTGTTGGGATCCGATGAATATGGAATACTATGTCAAGTTGATTATCAATCTATCATATATGTGTTGTTTATGTTCTTGCATGCTCTCCGTTGCTAGTAGAGGCTCTGGCCAAGTTGATACTTGTGACTCCAAGAGGGAGTATTTATGCTCGATAGTGGGTTCATGCCTCCATTGAATCCGGGACGGTGACAGAAAGTTCTAAGGTTGTGGATGTGCTTGTTGCCACTAGGGATAAAACATCAATGCTTTGTCTAAGGATATTTGTGTTGATTACATTACGCACCATACTTAATGCAATTGTCTAATGTTTGCAACTTAATACCTGGAAGGGTGCGGATGCTAACCCGAAGGTGGACTTTTTAGGCATAGATGCATGCCTGGATAGCGGTCTATGTACTTTGTCGTAATGCCCTAATTAAATCTCATAGTAGTCATCATGATATGTATGTGCATTGTTATGCTCTCTCTATTTGTCAATTGCCCAAATGTAATTTGTTCACCCAACATGCTATTTCTTATTGGAGAGACACCACTAGTGAACTGTGGACCCCGGTCCATTCTTTTACATCTGAATTACAATCTACTGCAAACTCTGTTCTTTGTTGTTCTTCGCAAACAAACATCATTTTCCACACCATACGTTTAATTCTTTGTTTACAGCAAGCCGGTGAGATTGACAACCTCACTGTTAAGTTGGGGCAAAGTATTTTGATTGTGTTGTGCAAGTTCCACGTTGGCGCCGGAATCCCTGGTGTTGCGCCGCACTACACTCCTTCACCAACAACCTTCACGTGGCCTTCATCTCCTACTGGTTCGATAACCTTGGTTTCTTATCGAGGGAAAACTTGCCGTTGTACGCATCACACCTTCCTCTTGGGGTTCCCAACAGACGTGTGTCTCACGCGCCATCAAGCAATTTTTCTGGCGTCGTTGCCGGGGAACGAAGAAAAGTTACACCACAAAGATTTTCAACTCCCACGTCAACAGCTAATTTTTCTCGCCGTTGTCGGAGAGATCAAGACACGCTGCAAGGGGAGTCTCCCACATCCAATCTCTTTACTTTGTTTTTGTCTCGCTTTACTTTACTTTATTTACTGCTTTGTTTGCTTTCTCTATATCAAAAATAGAAAAAATTAGTTACCAGTTTTACTTTATTTCATCTGTCTTGTTTGCTTTCTTCATATCAAAAACATAAAAAAATTAGTTACTTGCATTTACTTTATTTACCTTTTGTTTATTTCATCATGCTTCCCCCTAAGTTCACTTTGAAAGATATACCAGTAGGGCGTGGGTCTATCATTGGAAGAGCTAATATAGAAGAATTTTTCACTCATGTTAGTACGGTTAAAGATTTTGAAGATAGACATTTGGCAGAACTTGCTCCTACTTATGAAATTGCTACTGCCTCTTTAGTACACATGTTGGAAGCTAGATTCGTTAATCTTAATCCTATAATGCAACATATGTTTCTTACACTCGGTGATATGGAAGAAGGAGAAAAGAAAGATTTTGTTTTAGAAACCCTTCTTAGAGAATTTGGAGATGTAGCTAGAGAAGCTAGGAAAGTCTTTATTAAACATAAGATGCTTGGGTTTTTTACCAATTTTGCAAATACCCTCGAAAAGATGGAAAAAGATAGGCTAAAGTACACTAATAAAACCAATTGTGAGGGGGAGATTAAAGTACCAATACCTCTTAAGCTCATAGGAATGCATGAAGCACTAGAAAAGAATTTTGATTGGATTGTTCCTGAAATTTTATTTGAGGAGGATAGTAAGCCCAAAAGTAATGAAAGAGGAGCCTCTGAACCTTATATAGACAAGATACAATGCATTGTTGAGAAAACTCCCAATTATGATGTTGATGCTTCATCTCTTGATAATACTTGATTCACACTTTCTGCGCCTAGCTGAAAGGCGTTAAAGAAAAGTGCTTATGGGAGACAACCCATTATTTTACTTCTGCACTTTTGTTTTATATTTGAGTCTTGGAAGTTGTTACTACTGTAGCAACCTCTCCTTATCTTTATTTTATTGCATTGTTGTGCCAAGTAAAGTCTTTGATAGTAAGGTTAATACTAGATTTGGATTACTGCACAGAAACAGATTTCTTGCTGTCACGAATTTGAGTAGATCTCTCTGTAGGTAACTCAGAAAAATCTGCCAATTTTCGTATATGATCCTCAGATATGTACGCAACTTTCATTCAATTTGAGCTTTTTCATCTGAGCAAGTTAAGTGCCCCTGAAAAATTCGTCTTTACGGACTGTTCTGTTTTGACAGATTCTGCCTTTTATTTCGCATTGCCTCTTTTGCTATATTGAATGGATTTCTTTGTTCCATTAACTTTCAGTAGCTTTGTGCAATGTCCAGAAGTGTTAAGAATGATTATGTCACCTCTGAATATGTGAATTTTTGATTATGCACTAACCCTCTAATGAGTTTGTTTTGAGTTTGGTGTGGAGGAAGTTTTTAAGGATCAAGAGAGGAGGATGATACAATATGATCAAGAAGAGTGAAGAGTCTAAGCTTGGGGATGCCCCCGTGGTTCATCCCTGCATATTTCAAGAAGACTCAAGCATCTAAGCTTGTGGATGCCCAAGGCATCCCCTTCTTCATCGACAACTTATCAGGTCACCTCTAGTGAAACAATATTTTTATTCCGTCACATCTTATGTGCTTTACTTGGAGCGTCTGTATGTTTTTGTTTTTGTTTTTGTTTTTGTTTGAATAAAATCGGATCCTAGCATTCCTTGTGTGGGAGAGAGACACGCTCCGCTTGTTCATATGAACACTGGTGTACTTAGTTTTACTTTTAATGTTCATGGCGAAGGTTGAAACTGCTTCGTTCATTGTTATTTGGTTGGAAACAGAAAATGCTTCATGTGGTAATTCGTATATTGTCTTGAATAATTTGATACTTGGCAATTGTTGTGCTCAAATAGATCATGTTTAAGCTCTTGCATCATGTACTTTGCACCTATTAATGAAGAACTACCATAGAGCTTGTTGAAATTTAGTTTGCATGATTGGTCTCTCTAAAGTCTAGATATTTTTCGGTGAAGTGTTTGAACAACAAGGAGACGAGTGTAGAGTCTTATAATGCTTGCAATATGTTCTTATGTAAGTTTTGCTGTACCGGTTCATACTTGTGTTTGCTTCAAACAACCTTGCTAGCCAAAGCCTTGTACTGAGAGGGAATACTTCTCGTGCATCCAAATCTTTGAGCCAAAAACTATGCCATTTGTGTCCACCATACCTACCTACTATGTGGTATTTCTCTCGCCATTCCAAAGTAAATTACTTGAGTGCTACCTTTAAAATTTCATTCCTTGTCTTTGCAATACATAGCTCATGGGAAAATAGCTTAAAAACTATTGTGGTATTGAATATGTTACTTATGTATCTTATTTCTTATAAGTTGCTTGTCTGAGCGGTAACCATGTTTCGGGGACGCCATCAACTATTACACCTTTGTTGAATATCATGTGAGTTGCTATGCATGTTCGTCTTGTCCGAAGTAAGGGTGATTTATCATGATCAAATGGTTTGAGTATGCATATTGTTAGAGAAGAACATTGGGCCGCTAACTAAAGCCATGAATCATGGTGGAAGTTTCAGTTTGGACATCAATCCTCAATCTCTTATGAGAATATTATCTGTTGTTGAATGCTTAAGCATTAAAGAGGAGTCCATTATCTGTTTTCTATGTTGTCCCGGTATGGATGTCCTTAGTTGAGATCTATCAAAAACGAGAAATCAAATGCGATCTATCTCCTTGGACCTTTGTACAGGCGGCATAGAGGTACCCCTTTGTGACACTTGGTTGAAACATATGTTATGCAATGATAGTCCATGTAAATCCAAGCTAATTAGGACAAGGTGCGAGCACTATTTGTATTCTATGCATGAGGCTTGCAACTTATAGGATGTCTTATGCATAACACATATGAATTATTAATACCGTTGACAAAATTGTTTCTATGTTTTCAAAATGAAAAGCTCTAGCACAAAAATACTAATCCATGCTTCCCTCTGCGAAGGGCCTTTCTTTTAATTTATGTTGAGTCAGTTTACCTACTTCCTTCTATCTTAGAAGCAAACACTTGTCTCAACTGTGTGCATTGATTCCTACATACTTGCTTATTTGTATTCATCATATTACTTTGTGTTGACAATTATCCATGAGATAAACATGTTGAAGTTGAAAGCAACTGCTGAAACTTATATCTTCCTTTGTGTTGCTTCAAAACTTTCTACTAAGAATTTATTGCTTTATGAGTTAACTCCTATGCAAATCTTATTGATGCTTGTCTTGAAAGTACTATTCATGAAAAGTCTTTGCTATATGATTCAGTTGTTTAGTCATTGTCTTTACCATTGCTTCGAATCACTTCATTCATCTCATATGCTTTACAATAGTTTTGATCAAGATTATGATAGCATGTCACTTCAAAAAATATCCTTGTTATCGTTTACCTACTCGAGGGCGAGTAGGAACTAAGCTTGGGGATGCTTGATACGTCTCAAACGTATCTATAATTTCTTATGTTCCATGCTATTTTTATGACAATACTCACATGTTTTATACACACTTTACATCATTTATACGCATTTTCCAGGCACTAACCTATTAACGAGATGCCGAAGCGCCAGCTTCTGTTTTGTGCTGTTTTTGGTTTCATAAATCCTACACAGGAAATATTCTCGGAATTGGACGAAACGAACGCCCAGGGTCTTATTTTTCCACGGAGCTTCCAGAAGACCGAAGAGGATACGAAGTGGGGCCACGGGGCGCCGACACCACATGGTCGCGCGGCCAAGGGGGGGCCCGCGCCGCCCTATGGTGTGGGGCCCCCGTGCCTCCTCCGACTCTGCCATTCCGCCTACTTATACTCTCCGTCGCGAAAACCCTATTACCGAGAGCCACGATACGGAAAAAGTTCCAGAGACGCCGCCGCCGCCAATCCCATCTCGGGGGATTCAGGAGATCACCTCCGGCACCCTGCCGGAGAGGGGAATCATCACCCGGAGGACTCTACATCACCATGATCGCCTCCGGACTGATGTGTGAGTAGTTCATCCTTGGACTATGGGTCCATAGCAGTAGCTAGATGGTTGTCTTCTCCTCTTGTGCTACCATGTTAGATCTTGTGAGCTGCCTATCATGATCAAGATCGTCTATTTGTAATGATACATGTTGTGTTTGTTGGGATCCGATGAATATGGAATACTATGTCAAGTTGATTATCAATCTATCATATATGTGTTGTTTATGTTCTTGCATGCTCTCCGTTGCTAGTAGAGGCTCTGGCAAAGTTGATACTTGTGACTCCAAGAGGGAGTATTTATGCTCGATAGTGGGTTCATGCCTCCATTGAATCTGGGACGATGACGGAAAGTTCTAAGGTTGTGGATGTGTCTGTTGCCACTAGGGATAAAACATCAATGCTTTGTCTAAGGATATTTGTGTTGATTACATTACGCACCATACTTAATGCAATTGTCCGTTGTTGCAACTTAATACCTGGAAGGGGTGCGGATGCTAACCCGAAGGTGGACTTTTTAGGCATAGATGCATGCTGGATAGCGGTCTATGTACTTTGTCGTAATGCCCTAATTAAATCTCATAGTAGTCATCATGATATGTATGTGCATTGTTATGCTCTCTCTATTTGTCAATTGCCCAAATGTAATTTGTTCACCCAACATGCTATTTCTTATTGGAGAGACACCACTAGTGAACTGTGGACCCCGGTCCATTCTTGTACATCTGAAATACAATCTACTGCAAACTCTGTTCTTTGTTGTTCTTCGCAAACAAACATAATTTTCCACACCATACGTTTAATCCTTTGTTTACAGCAAGCCGGTGAGATTGACAACCTCACTGTTAAGTTGGGGCAAAGTATTTTGATTGTGTTGTGCAGGTTCCACGTTGGCGCCGGAATCCCTGGTGTTGCGCCGCACTACACTCCTTCACCAACAACCTTCACGTGGCCTTCATCTCCTACTGGTTCGATAACCTTGGTTTCTTACTGAGGGAAAACTTGCTGCTGTACGCATCACACCTTCCTCTTGGGGTTCCCAACAGACGTGTGTCTCACGCGCCATCAGTGGGCTAGGCCAAAGCGGGGCTTCGTCGATGGTTGTGATGCTGGGCTCCTATTAGGTTGGCTTCAGCTGCTCTAGTCCAGGTAAGGTAAGCCTTTCCCTCTCTTTTTCTCTTTTCAAATTTCTGGTTTTTATTTACTGATTTCTATTTGTAATTTGGATTCAAATTTGTATTCTGTTTGTTTTGCAGGTTCCAAAATATTTGAGTATCAGGATATCTTGATACTATTGCCTATTGCATAGTGTTGCTTTTCAAATAAATATTTAATTTATGATTAAATTGATATTTGGTGAGGTTTAATGAAAATAGACGTGGACCTATGTTTTTATTTTAGTTCCTTTTAATTTAGGAACCAAATGTATTTAGGTGATTTGAATTTTATAACCTATGCATGATGAACACATTATATTTTGCTAGTGCTAAACAATAGTGATTATTCACATATAGTTTAATTATGGCTAGAGTTTAGAATAAGTGGTAAAGAGAATGGGTTTGGTTCATGATTTTATGTGGAGAATTATTTATAAAGGTTTAGAAAAATGGTTAGGAAAGTTCTAGAATCACTAATCTGGTTTTAGTAAACTTTAGCTTGAATTAGTTAAGATGGTTCCTATGCCTATCATTTGTAATGCATTTGCTAATGATGGTTTAATCTTATAAAACACTACTTCATTTGGTCCACTAGGATGGAAAGGTAGGGTTTAGTATTAGTTTTAAACTAATCGCCTAAATGACATTTAAGCTTAAGGTATAAATGGCTTGGGGTTTATACTTGTGATCCATGATAAAGAAGTTAGGAAATAGTATTTTATGCGGAGTTGATCTAATGTGAAAGGGTTTAAGGTTTTGGTAATGCTTCACTAATTGAAGTATAAATAGGCATGAGGCATGGCAGGGTTCTACTTATCCCTTCAAGTGGTACCTTTCAAATGTGGCCTAAGGTGTCAGTTGGGATCACCCAAGTGACACACAACTAGAATAAGGATATGAGCATAAGCTTTGATTATGTTTTATTGGCTAGCTAGGGTTACTCCTCCTCACGTTGTTAGGATTCATGCATCAAAGCAATGCTAGGGTTGTCTCTAGTGTTTGGATAAACAAGGTTTAGGTTTAATGCCATTACTCCTCCATACAAGGCATGAGGATTGGTTTGGGGTTAACTACTAGTGATATACTTATTATTTTATGTGATAGATGAGATCTATTAATCATATGGGTTTAACTTATCATCTATATCTACAAGGTATAATCATGCATTAGACAAGATCCACTCATTTCTCACTAATCCCTCTTTAATATTCCTCTCATCACACTCATCCTAGATTCTTAGGTTTTATAATGAATACCAAGTTGTGATGATTATGGAATTGGTTTCCTAAGGTATTGCTATTGGAATAGGGTTCTCACCTCCAAGATCAAATATTGACTTGAACAACTAGGATTAGTACTTCCTTAATATTCTTGTATGAACATGGCTATGGTTAGTATTATAACTTCTGTCCCTTCTCAATGTCTTGGAATATCCTAAGGTCCCACTCAAGAGATGATAATATGATCCTCTAAATATATGGTTTGCGTTGGAATTCTACCTTGGTATCTTCTGTAGCTTGTTCTTCGGGAAATGTGATAAACCTGCATCTTGTGGTATGCCTCCACCTCCTAGCTTCTTCATCTTGATCCTAGCTACTGCATGGAGTGGCTCTATGTGTTTGCTTCCTTGTATCATGCTACAAGGTGATCAAATGGAGGAAGGGTGTGGCTCCTTTTATAGGCTTGGGCAAGCTCTAGTATCATGACACATAGGTGGTGACTCTTGTTTTGGTTTGATGAGTAAGGTGCTTGGTTGTCATGCCCTCATCCATAGCAATCCTTTGAGCATGAGGTGGCATAACTTGGAATGCAAGTCATGTAGATATTTTTCATCCTATGTGGCATGGAGATTATCCTCTCATATGATTTATTTTTGGATAGCCAAGTGGCATTTGTTACTAAATATCTTGTGGATGGTTTTATTATTGTTGATGAGTCACTATATCATATTTGATTGGATTTATATTATAATATTGGTCAAAAGGTCAAGGTTGAAGGTTATTCCCCAATTTTGGATAGTTGGGTTGATTTCACCAAGGCATGATCATATGAGTTTCAAAATACGCATAGTTAGTTTTATTCAAATAGTTTGAACTATAATTTGTAATGTAAACGGATTTAGTTTTATGATATTCCATATATTTAATAAGTTATGATCTAAATAAGAATGTGTGGCTTTTATGCAATTTAGACCCTATGGTTTACCTTATTTAGAAGTGAATTAAATTACACACAAAGGTAGTTGCTAATTTTTAAGTGTTAATAAG
Organism: Lolium rigidum; assembly: GCF_022539505.1. NCBI lineage: Eukaryota > Viridiplantae > Streptophyta > Magnoliopsida > Poales > Poaceae > Lolium > Lolium rigidum. The sequence continues at coordinate 141,637,276 of NC_061512.1, forward strand.
TTAGTGTTTGATTCTTAAAGAATGTGTTGTTGTAAATCTAATTCTATTTGATCTAATCCATAGATCAAATCATCTCTACCCAAAACAAGGTTTTAGCAAAGATCACAGTGAAGTTTATAGCGCTTGACTTGATGATCTAATTCAATTTCAGCAAGTCAAGTGACACTTCAGTTACTGTGGTAAGTTTTATTTGAAAGCGCGAAAATTTCCCGGATTTTCTATGCATGAATGCAATGCACAATTTGGGACCGAGAGGACCCTATCTTGTGTGGGAATAGAAATTTATTTGAAGAACGTTATTCCTGTTGACTAATCCCAATTCTATCTGTGCTAGAATGGGTAGGTACTACATGCATGTGGATTTCTTACCAGCAACATCGCCGAGTAGTTCTTCTGCAACAATGGATCCGTGGATTCCTATCAATGCAACCATCAACCCAGATTCGAATATGATAATAGCATTAGACCCGGATCTTTTACCATCTTAAAAAATAAGTTGCATGATCCTTAGGTTCTTTTATAAGCCATTTGGATTATTACTTGTAGCTTCTAAGTTAGGTATATATGGGATAAGTAGTTCAGAAGCTCCAATTAATAACCCAGGTGGCTTATGAGAGAAGCTGGGAAGGGGACGACTTATTTTTTAAGCTCACAAAAGAACTGAGCATTGATGACAATATCAACCTTGTATCTGATCTAATTGACCATGATATTTGGAGTTGGATGATCAATATTTGATCGCTCCGGAAGTGGATGCTATCCTTAACATTCTGTGGCAGAGGGGATGATTTCTGGGCATGGTCTTTGGAGAAAGCACATAACTGTTGTACAAAGATGGCATAACGTTCTCTAGTGAGTCACAACGAGCAGGTGGGTCTAGATGATTACTGAAACCTCAACTACTAAAGAAACAACTATCGTCTACTTTTTGGAAGCTAAATGTGATGCCAATAATTCGAGTTTTCTGGGAGGGGTTATGTGAGGTATTCTTCCGGTTGAAAGAATGTTGAAGCATCAGAAAACAACCTCTTTTTACCCAAGTGAAATCTGGCAAAATGTGAGGTTGTAGATCTACTAAACAGACCCCATCCATTATCGTAGGAACTTTAGTGGATCCAGTACTAGACAGGACATATATCTCAACTAAGTAGATGCAAAATCTGCTCGGCTGCTGATGAGGATCTCTTGCATGCATTGATCTCATGTGATCATGCACGCAGATTTTGGGTAGAAGCATATGTATGGATGGATTTTGGGAGCAAGCACAAGCATATTCTTTGTGATGCTAGCTATATATGTTCTCTGATTCTGATTGTCGAAAAGCATCACAGTTATGTGGGCAATCCGGAGTTCAAGAATAGTTGGACACATGATAGAGGCAACTATGATCCAGCCCAATCGATAAAAATAGACGAGGAGGCTCTAGCGGTACTTGAAATTCCTAAGAGATATGATTGATGCTATCTTACTAGGTCATGGCTGGCGGCCTCCTAAGGAGGACGTGATCAAAATCAACACAAACGGGGGCCTATCGTTGGATGCTTGGCCAGGAGGAGCAAGTGGGGTAGCGAGGTTGTGGTGACCCGGCATACCACTGCATGG
>NC_061512.1:141638977-141677051 GCF_022539505.1 Lolium rigidum
ATAACCCCAATACCTGGGATATTACAGAGGTCGCATTCTGCGTATCTTGGATCTTGGAGTAAACTCTATGAAGGGATTAATGATCCTCTTGTCGCTGAAGCCTTGGCATTGCATGGCGGTGTTATTTTTTCCATGTTGAGAGGATTCTCCAAGGTGAAAAAGGTGATGGTGATTGCCTGGAGGTTGTAAATCTCTCTGTAACACTTGCCATGGTTTACGTTCAACCGTGGCAGCAATTCTACAAGAAATATGAGAGCTAGGTTCGTTTTATTCTTATTTTTTTTATTCAGCATGTAATGAGAACGACAAATCATTTGGCGCATTTCTGTGCTAAGCTAGCTTGCACTTTAATGGTGACCAATATATAGATCAATTGTACGCCAGACTTTCTGGTCAACAGCCATTTGGCTAGTAGACTAGGTCTAGTTTTAGCTGAATAAAGCTCTCTGCCTGAAAAAATGGCAATAAGACATTGTGGTGCGCATGTAGTCCTGCTGCGCTGCCACATTGCTTCATGTATAATCTCGCCACCGTAAGCTCCCTTAGCTCGTGTCGTCGTGGAAGGGCACACACGCACCCTTCAAACCAAGCAAGAGCTCCTACCTGCAATGTTGTTGCCACCACGGACCCCCACCCCCACCCCGGCCGCCATGGCACTGCTCCCATTGTTGTCTCCACATTGTTGGTCAACCATAGGATGATCCAGAGTGGTTGCTCCTGGATGGAGCAAGTAAGTCCATCTCTAATGTTTCCACTTAAATTGGACATCTTTTGTGTTCGATTTGGTTCGTATGGGTGACCACTCGAATAAAGATGAACATGCTGGCGTTCGAGTGTCTGTTTGAGTCGTGCACTACATCCAACGCAGCCACATAAACAAAACTTGCTTAAACAGATAAAGAAAAGGCGAAAAACAAACTCCGCGCTAGTTAAAATTAGTATTATATTTAACAAAATGTTGCAGGAGTCGTCCAATCGAGATCGCACGGCTAGCTAAAAAGCATGACCTCGCTGGACCCTAGAATGAGGTTTGTGTAGAATTAGAAATTGTGAGTATAATATGTGCGGTTAGTTGAGTTAAGGGTTTTAGGATTCTATACGATATTCTATTACTATGCAATGTTGTACGAAACTTGTACACATAAGTGAGGGATTATGGGACAAGGCATTTCTAAACCCAGGTGTAGATGCTTCTAGTTGAATAAAAAAATTGAAAACAATAGCAAAAACATTGAAATTTTTGGAGAATGAACATGAACAAGTGTTTTTTTTTGTACACCAAAAATCTCTGGAAAAATACATATGTAGTGGTCTGTGGAAAAAACACAAATCAGAGTGATGTTAAGAAACAAATCTAGATGTTCCAAACAGCACCGCATTTTGTCTTTTTGGCACAGACCACTACACACATCTTTTCTCGGATATTTTTGGTGTGAAGTTAGGACACTTGTTTATGTTCATTGTCCAGAAATTTCAGATTTTTTTGAATTTGTTTACTATGTATTTTTTATTTTTTTATTCAATCAGGAGCATCTACATCCAAGTTTAGAACTGGTTTTTCGGGGATTATGCCATTTCTCTTCTTCCTTTTACAAAATAGTAGAACGAACTATAGTAGAATGGTATGGCTCTATGCTGAGCTATATGTAGAATGCGTCCTACCATTTGAGTTGTACTTTGCGATAGGTTACATATATTGAAGTTGAACTCTGTAACCTAGGCCTCACGTATAGAGGCATCGTAGATAGCTAAAATAGGCTAGACGAAAATTGTAGGAAAGTCACAAGATGGTTTAATAATAAGAATGGGGGATGGATCATTAATACGTGCGTGGGAGGATCCTTGGATCCCAACAAACATTGGCATGAAACCGGTCAGAAATCCGTCCTCGGAAATTACCAGGGTGGAAGAGCTAATAAATGTGGATTTGAATTGTTGGGATAGTGCGAAGCTAGAGGAAAATCTTGTTTATCCAGATGTGGTGGCAATTAGCAGTATACCTATAGGCACGTTCACAGAGGATTTATGGGCTTGGTCGCTTGAGAGAAATGGAAATTTTACAGTGCGATCGTGTTATAAGCAATTGTCTATTGAGAATCAGAACAATGATCTTAGTAGCTCGGGTTCTGGATCAAATCCATACTGGAAGGTACTTTGGAAATTAGAGGTACCACCAAAAATTCGTTGCTTTTGGTGGAGGGTGCTGAATGAATATGTGTCGTGTCGACAGATTCTAAACCGGAGGCACATGGATGAGATTGCATTATGTAAACCTGCGGTGATATGGATATCCGGGCCTGGTACTCTAGGACAACCATTGATATGATATTTGGGTCTAAGTATATACCAGTAGTTTATTATAATCTTGTTATTAGGAGATAATAATGTAGCCAGGTCATGCTGTGGGCCATCTAGGGTTTTAATAGTCTGTTTGACTTGGGCCTGTCCAAGTCGAACTAGGTTAGGCCCAATAAGGGGGCCGGCCGGCCACCTCTCCCTCTCATATAAGGAGATGGCACGGCTAGGGTTTGGGGCAGAACAAGTTTAGTCTAAAAGATTAGGGTTTCCCTATTGCGTGTGATCACGTGTATCATCCCTCCGGGGGTACGGCGTTGCCGTTATCTATTATATCCGCTGCGAAGGTTCTTGTGTTCATCAAGGATTGTCTAGCTTTTGGTTTGAGGCGTATCGTTCATCGATCCGTTGCTTGCTGGATTCATTCCCTCTTCTCCAGGCTGCGTTCATCGAGTTGTTGGGATGATTCTCTACCCCAGGTTCTCGTTGTGAAAGATCGGGCATCAACCAAGGAGGATCCACTGGGTTCCTCCTTCATCATCTGGTATCAGATTACTGGGTTGCTCACAGCGAGGTTTTGTTGATCGATCTCTTTGGATCGGTTTGCATTGGAGAAGATTGGCTCTAGATCGGAGGAGTTTGGCTCTCGGTCGAAGGAGGTTCGTTGGAGAAAGTTTGCCGTTGTTTGGTGCAGTTTGGAGGTCATCCATGGCTGTTTCGGAGGTCAAAATCGCGAAAAATCGCGCCTGGAATCGGGAAGAAGACGAAGATTCGCGACGCGCCCCGATGCCAGGGCTGGCCGACCAGACCCAGGACCGGCCGAGCCGGTCAACCAGCCGGTCAACCGGGCGGTAGACCGGGTCCAGCCGGCCTGGACCGGACCAGCTGCTGACGCCAACCGGCGCCGTTACTGAGCCGCACAGACGTGCGGCCGGCCACCAGGCCGGTCAGACCGGGTCCCTGGCCGGACCGACCGGTCCCCAGGCCGGTTTGACCGGGTCCCTGGCCGGATCGGCCGGTTCCCAGGCCGGTTCAGCCGGGCGCTGGGCCGGGCCGGCGCCTGTTACTGCGGTTGCTTCTTCGGCAATACTAGCTACTGCTGCTCCTGTTTCATCTCCGGCGATGCTACTTGATGCTACTGCTGTTGTTGCTTCGTTTTGCGACGATGTAGAGGGCATACGGTGTTCATGTGGCACGAAGTCCGGTTATATCTTCAATGATTTCTTTGACATTCGGAAGATAGTAACGCGTCCCGTGTCAGAACTAAAGTGGTATTTACGCCGTTACACGACAATTGAGCAGTACGAGGATTGGGAGAAGTACATGGAATTAGGTTTCCAACGATGTCGTCGCTACAAAGGGAAGTTCATTGGTTATGATGCCTGCATTCTCGCTCACCGGCGTGTGGATGAGGAGTTGGACATATATTGGTGTAATACCGTTGATAGAGGCGAGTATGCTTATACTTGGGCAGACTTCAATAATTTTCTTCGTGGTGGTTTTGGGTTACCATTGAAGGATCGTAAGCAGTCATCCGGAGTTGGGCATGCATTGGAGGAAGTGAACAAGTGCCTGGCAGAGGTAAGGCAGGCAGTGGACAAGTGCATAGTTCCTGTTAAGAAGGTTGTTCCACTACCAACAGTCACCGAGGACAAGGTGATATCTTCTGAGGAGAGGAAACCTAGCTCTGATACCAAGAGCACTACTGTGACTGTTGAAGAGGATGTACCATTGAGCGGGCTGAATATGCAACTCAAGAGGGTACAAGATGGTGCTTGCAAGACAGTTGACAAGGTTCAGCGGTGGAGTTTGTTTCAGACTCAGTGCTTAATCAAGGGCAAGGCTTGCAAGTTGATGGTTGATGGTGGTAGCTGTACTAATGGCATTAGCAAGGCGATGGTGGCAGCGTTGGGGTTGTCTACATGGCGTCTTCCTGAACCTAAGCATCTTGAGTGGTTGAATAGCGGTGGTATGCTGAAGATTACTCACAAGGTGCGTGTGCCATTTACAGTTGATGATTATGTTGATGAGATCGATTGCGATGTGTTGCCATTGGAGGTGTGCGGATTGCTACTTGGGCGTCCTTGGCAGTATGATCGCAATGTGACACATGCTGGGCGAGCAAATACATATTCTTTTATGCCTGGTGGCAAACAGCGGACTTTGAAGCCTATGGGTGATGATTATATCAAGTCCGATGTGGAGTTAGTGGTGCGTAAAGAGAAGTTGCACAAGCCTAAAGTGCAGCAAGAGGTGCATGATGTTCCGAGCATTGATGTTGGTGATGTTTCAGCTATGCCTGTAGATGACAAGCCAGTTCTTGTTGCTGACAAGCCGGATGAAGCTACACTTGTTGTTGATGTGGACGTTACAGCATGTGCTACAGTTCCAGTTTGTGTTGATGCTAGTATACAGACTGATGATGTTTGTGTTGATGGTGTGTCAGTACATATGGCGCAGATGCGCGTGGGAGGAGTGGGAGGCGAGCGCGTCAGTGGAGATAGTGGGCAGCGGCACTACCGTGCTAGGAGTACTGTCCAGTTTTCCGCGACACCGCGGATGCATCGAGGCAAGGATGGACGTGTGAGACATCTATGTGGCCCAGGAATTACACATCTTGTGCAGGGTCATGTGCAGCGACACAAGGGTCCATCAAAACCTCGCAAGAAGAAGGAATTGGCGCCGAAGGCCAAGCTCATGTGGAGAAGAAAGGAGGCGCCAAGTGCTTTATCAAGTCGAGAAGGCCGCGAGGGAGGATGTTGTGTGGAAGGCAAACAAGACTTGAGGACGGCGAGGACGTGTCATGTTCATATCACATCACCTTTTTCCAGAAGACCCTCACGCGTTGGGGACAACGCTTCTTGAAGAAGGGGAGAGATGATATGGATATCCGGGCCTAATTCTCTAGGACAGCCATTGATATGATATTTGGGTCTAAGGTTGTACCAGTAGTTTATTATAATCTTGTTATTAGGAGATAATAATGTAGCCAGGTCATGTTGTGGGCCATCTAGGGTTTTAATAGAGTCTGTTTGACTTGGGCCTGTCCAGGTCGAACTAGGTTAGGCCCAATAAGGGGGCCGACCGGCCACCTCTCCCTCTCATATAAGGAGATGGCATGGCTAGGGTTTGGGGCAGAACAAGTTTAGTCTAAAAGATTAGGGTTTCCCTATTGCGTGTGATCACGTGTATCATCCCTCCGGGGGTACGGCGCTGCCGTTATCTATTATATCCGCTGCGAAGGTTCTTGTGTTCATCAAGGATTGTCTACCTTTTGGTTTGAGGCGTATCGTTCATCGATTCGTTGCTTGCTGGATTCATTCCCTCTTCTCCAGGCTGCGTTCATCGCGTTGTTGGGAGGATTCTCTACCCCCAGGTTCTCGCTGTGAAAGATCGGGCATCAACCAAGGAGGATCCACTGGGTTCCTCCTTCATCATGCGGTGCCGAGGAGGAGTCCATATTTCATACATTTTTTAAATGCACGTGGGCTCGACTATTTTGGTAAGAATTGAAGAAAGCAATTGCATTTAAGTTACATGTTCTACATCCGAGCTCATGGGCAGTGGACATATTGGATGGTAATCTAGTAACTAGAGGATATGAATGTACAGTTTTATGTGCGTGTTGGTCCATTTGAACCGAGAGAAACACACTCTGGCATGGAGGTGGTAGAAGATCGATTGTTGATTCGGTCTTTGGGTATGGAACCTATATATGACCTCGCCCAGATTGGGAACAAGAAGAAACCACCTGCGGTAAAACCGAAAGCTTGCTGGAGGCGACCTTCTCAGGAAATCATCAAACTTAATGTTGATGCTAGTTTTAATTCTGATTTGCATCAAGGTGCCACGAGGCTGGTTGCGAGGGACCACAATGGTGGCCTTATTTGGGGAGAAGCCCTATGGTATGAACATGTTGCGAACCCTCTAGTCATGGAAGCACACGCGGTGAGAGATGGAGTTCACCTTGCCCTGGAACGAAACTATCGTTCAATCGAGATTGAAACAAATGCACTAGAAGTGTTGAAGCTTATGAAAGACTCTGGTGGAGGCAGATCTGAGATTGCCAGTATATGCGAGGAAATTAAGGAGCGTAGTGGAAATTTCTCTATTATTAATTTTTTTTTGTAGGGCGTCAAGCTAATGAAGGAGCCCATTTTTATGCTAAGAGAGCCAGTTTAGAGAGAAGAAGGTGCTTGTGGATTAATTTCACACCATCATTCCTTTCAAAGGATTGTAATCCCACCGTTTGAAATAAAGCTCCTTATCTTGTAAAAAAAAAAAGGAATTTGGAAACGGTCGGACGCCCATGGCACAAATTAACATGCCCTGTCGTTAATCACTGAACCGTGTTATCAAATGTTATATTCTTGTGTAATGATTGTTTGTCCTTGTATAATCTACTAGGTTAGACGTAATCTAGAGGACGTCGTGGCAGAATCATGGAGATCGGAAAGCAGGTGGGTCCCGAGTGGGCGCAATGCCAATGGTGCCCAGGCTAGTGCTGCGGCCCACATAGGCTCATGGCCGAAGCCCATCTGGGCTGACGCGGCCTAGGCAGCTGCAATGCATGGGCAGGTTGAGCGCGAGGCAAAGGCTCAGGCTTGATCCGGTCTACGTGCATGATGTGCGATAAAGCAAGCCAGCAGCAAAACCTCAAAAAAACAAAAAAGCAAGCGAGCCAGCAGTACCAAGGCAGTGGCATGAGGCTGGTGCGCGGTGCACCGTGCACGGGCAGTCCAGAGCTAGCAGATCGTCAAGTGTAGCAGCGTGTACGAGCAAGGCCGGTTCTGAGATTTCGGAGGCCCGGGGCCAAACCAAAATCTGGGCCCTAAGATGACTGAAATAATTAAAATTAATTTATATGTGTAGATATGAAGTTCGCTAAAAGAATGTATATAGAGATAAACTAGTGTCTACAACAATTCTAAAAAAACGCACAAAAGTAATATTGATATATACATGTTGATTTTCATTTTTTTTTTTGACATTACTCACCGTCTCGAATGGTGCTATATCAGTAATTATGTGTTGATTATCACATCAATAGTGCCCAGAACCATGACTTCAAAGAAGTTGTGGGCACAATGCAGCCTACATTCGACGTGGCCGACGATGGTTAGTCTCGATCTCCTATCGAGAAATGGTTGAACGTCGAGACATCCAATGAAAAATAGGCTAGTACCTTGATATGACTTGAAGTTACATTATGCCATGATCTAGAGAAAACGTGTAATGAAAAGAAAAATAACTGTTTTTTAGCAACAGAAAAATAACCGAGTCGATTGATTGTTGCATTATTGGATCGGTATTCTGCTCTGCACTATACCACCGGCCTCACCTAATTTTTTAATCAACGTGGCCCTATTTGACGCGCGTCCTATACACCGACCAGGTCGGTGTATACGACGTGCCGCACACCCCCACGCATCGTTTGGGCCGGCCCAATTCCCGCTTCGGTGTTCTGTTTGTTTCCTCGTCGTTCTTCTTCGTTCTTAGGTGTCTCCGTGGCTAGCGCCTCTCACCCGCTTCGATTCCCCAACTTCCCAAATCATGAGCTCGAAGCACGGATCAGATCGCCGAGTCGCGCGCCGCCTCGCCCCGCTCCACTCCACTTCGTCCGGAGCCTCAGGTTCAGTTCGCTCCCTGCACTGAATTCTTGGGGTCTATTCGTCTTTATTGTGAGGCGATTTCATCTCGTTGCTGGACTATTTATTCCGGCTGTTTCGTTAGTTTCCCGTTGTGCTTTGATCCGATTCTGCGCCGATGCATCTCCGGCCGAAACGAGGGCATCTTCCCGACGATTTTTGTGTACCATGTGTGGCTTTTTTGTACGCGTATTGAGAAAATCAGAGCTAGGGTTTGTGCCAGAGATGTTCGATCCGGCAGCCTGAACGCGCTTCTGGTGTTTACCTGGTGAATCGATGTTGTTGCTGTGATATAGTCAGGACGGTAGTAGCGGCGTGATTGGTTAGTCCAGCATTTAATTTGTACTAGCATACACGTAATAAGATGAGAGCATAGAAATGGATAGTTAAGTATTCTACGATAGCCTATCGCACTGTAATAGGGGCACTACCGCAGTGCTACTGGATTGAGCGAGGAGAAACATCTCAGGCTTTCAGCCATTCCAATCAGATTTGGTTGGGTGTGAGCATTGCAATTCTGCAGGTGTAGTACGGTACAGATTTGATATTTTCTGCAGCTGTGTTAGAATAAAACAAAATGTATCGATGCAAGTTTGGTTGCTTCACTTTTGTTACTCCTGATATAATGCCATAGCCAAATTAGCATATTGGTCTCCATGTTTGATCTTGTAGGAGGTGCTGCAAGTAAGGGCTCGATGTGTAGCCTATTGATTTTTTACTTCGTTGTGTTATGGTAGATAGGTTAGTGTGTGTTTTGTTCAAACTGCTACATCTTGATACAGATTCCGGATTTGAGTACTGGGTACAACTCTGTGGCCCTGTTTCCTATATCATCTATCACAGTTTTAGTTATTAAAGAATAATCACACACACATTTCACATGTCCTGATACTGTTCAAGGTAGAAAACCGTTCATGCTTTTACTTTTGTTCAAGGGAAAAAACTGTTCATGCCAAGAATCAGTTCTTGCTTGCATGGATATTGAAATAAAAGCTCCGTCCATGCGTTTATTTATGTTCAAGGTAGAAAATTGTTCATCTTGACAATGGATATTGAAATAAAAGCTTTGTGCATGCGTTTATTTATGTTCAAGGTAGAAAACCGTTGATTCCAAAATCCGTTCATGCTTTGCATTTTTATTCAAGGTACGGAACCGTTCATTCGAAGAATCGTTCATGCTTTTATTTTTGTTCAAAGTAGGTAAACCATTCATTCCAAGAATGTGCATGCTTTTATTTATGTTCAAGGTAGAAAACCGCTAATGCCAAGAATCCGTTCATGCTTGGATTTATGCTGATTGTACGAAACCGTTCATTCCAAGAATCCATTCATAATTTTATTTTTGTTCAAAGTACGAAACCGTTCATTCCAAGAATCTGTTCATGCTTTATTTTTGTTTAAGGAAGAAAACCGCTCATGCTAAGAATCCGTTCATGCTTTTTATTTATGTTTAAGGTAGAAAACCTTTCATTCCAAGAATACGTTCATGGTTTAGTTTTTTGTTCAAGGTTGAAAACTGTTCATGCTCGTATTTTATGGTCAAGCTACCAAAGTTGTTAATGCTTGCATTTATGTTCAAGGTTCGAAACCATTCATTCAAGAATTCGTTCATGCTTTTATTTTTGTTCAAGGTAGAAAATAGTTCATGCCAACGATTCGTTCATGCTTGTATTTATGGTCAAGGTAGGAAACCATTCATGCCAAGAAGTTGTTCATGCGTTTAATGTTGAAGCTATCAAAATTGTTCATGCCAAGATTCTGTTCATTCTTGTATTTAAGGTCAAGGTAAGAAATCATTAATGAGAAGAATCCGTTCATGCTTATATTTTATGGTCAAGGTAGAAAACCGTTCATTCCGAAAAAATCCGTGCAAGCTTTTATTTATGTTCAAGGCATAAAACAGCTCATGCCAAGAATGAGTTAATGCTTTTTTCCAAGGTAGGAAACCATTCATTCCAAGAATCCGATCATGCTTTTCTTTTTTGTTCAAGATAGAAAACCGTTCATAATTCGTTCATGCTTTTATTTTTGTTCAAAGTAGAAAACCGTTCATGCCAAAAATCTGTTCAAGCTTTTATTTATGTTCAAGGTAGAAAACAGTTCATTCCAAGAATGTGTTCATGCTTGCATTTATCTTCAAGGTACGAAACCACTCATGCCAAGAATCCCTTCATGCTTACATTTTTTTTTGAAGGTTCGAAACCGTTCATTCCAAGAATTTGTTTTTGTTCAAGGTAGAAACCGTCATTCGAAGAATCCAATCATGCTTTTTATTTTTTGTTCAATGTAGAATACCATTCATTCCAGGAAACCATCATGCTTTAATTTATGTTGAAGGTAGAACTGCTCATGCCAAGAATCCTTTCTATTATGTCTCCTTTTTTATGCTTATTATGGAATTATCTATTCTTCCAATAAATGCAAATATGATTCTGGGATTTTTGTCATTCAGTTCATTAGATGGTACAACAGAACTGAAGTATAATCATTCTCAAATGTTAGCTTCATATTCTTTTAGTTCTTCAGTATTTGACTTTTTCTTTCCTGTATGAACTTTATACACTCTTTGACATTTGATATCTGACATTTCTTTCATTTCATATACATGTATGTTAAAAAAAGGTTGACGTTCAAGCCATACGTGAAAAATCTGTACTCAACTTGTGATAAACAAGTATAATGAGCATCAGATACCATTATCAAGACAATTCGTTGCTAAACATGTAAGTACTTTTTACCTGTTTTCATTATGCTTCTCTAAACAGTCGGCACATAAATCTATAATGTGTACCTGGATACTCTAATAGTTTTTTCCACAATCATTTTGTACCCAAAGTAAACAATCACAACTCATTTTCCTTTATAATTTTCTCTGTTACTCGTACTATAGTGCTATCTCCACTGCTACAATCGAAATAGGCGACAAAAACCTAGGAATATTGTTGTAGTTTGCTTAACTACAAGTTTCATACTATAGCAATTTTTATTCCTCTTCCACATCCTCCCGCAATTTCTTAGAGTGCCACTTAACGGGTTCAATCTCAGAGTTGTATTCCTTAACCTCCATCAAGAGTATGTTGCACACCTCATGAACAAGCTTCAAGTTAATTGTCTCTACTTGCCTCCGGTACTTCTTCGCATGGTCTAGGTCTACCTTCATGTCTTCAAGAATGGACTAAACCTTCTTGTGTTCTCTCTCCTCCAAGCCGCTTTCTACTCACTAAGTAGCTTCTTAGCTGAAGCTCCATCTAGACAGTGTCAAGGTTATATAAACAATTAGCACATAAATCAATTCTCGTACAGTGCTGGCCACACAACGATTATTTGAGCGGAAGCACGGGTCGTTGTCCATGGTGGGGCGACGGGTTATGTTGCAAGGTTCGGTTTGTATTTAGTCTTGTTGAGGTGTGTCCTTCCATCATGTCACACCTTAAACCATCTTTTTGTTGGTACTAGGCTCCACTGTCTTGTCCATCTGATGGCAAAATTATTCCACTTTCTAATAGTTTATAGCACTGGCCCATTAATTCTTATGAGCACTATAATTATCCACAGGTCTGGTGTTCATGGCACTTCTCATCCTTTGTTTTCGTTCCCCTAATAGTCCAGTCTCGTCGAATTGTGTCATCTTCAGAAACTTTTCATCCCATCTTCACAAGAAGAATATGAACATATACAAACATAAGTTATAGAAAAGAGTATATTTGGTAACTCTGAACTTTATATTTTCATCCCTGAAAATCCCTGAGCTTCTTCAGCTAGAACGTCATGGGAAACATGAAGACTCTGAAATGCATTGTCAATCCAGTTTGTGGTAAACAGTAAAATGAAATTTCTCACTCTTTCGTAGGTTCCACACCTCCTTCATAGAATACAACGCATAGTCCCCATTTTCTATATCTGTTTTGCTGCTTCTAAGAAGAAACGTGTAGCTCTGTTTTCGAGATCCCACTATGTCTTTTTCTATCAATCGTTTTGATGCCGATAACTATAACCTGTACAGATACACAATTTATTTCCCAAGAAGAAGATATGCATAGCACTGTTTCCAGCTTAAGCAGCTTCATACATTTAGTAATCCGCCCTCCAGTTCGACTGACTATGATAAATGTTTGTGTTATTGCTTCAGTTTTTCATGATCCGTACTACATAGTAGACTTGCTTCAGGTTTTTCAAACATTACCATCAGGAATTTCTAACTTTTTCCTAATATCCTATTTAAATGTAGCTTTCCAGAGAAGCATGGAGATGATCATTTTGTTAGGTTACAAGCACTGCTATGTTTTTTTTTTTTGCGAGAGGTTCTCACCATTTGAGTTATCTTTTCATGTATATCAGATGAACAAATTTTGACATCACGAGACAGTTTTCCCTTGTAATAAACATATTTTCCATATATTTTTTTTGACTTGTGTAGCTTAATTGTCTTATGTATACTTGGCATTTCAAGTAGACAGATGAGACATTTTCCAGTTTCCTCTACCTTTTTTCATGTCTGTGATAGCTGAATTCACAAGTTACCTTTGATCTAATAATGCTTCTTACTTTGATCTTTACAGTTTGTTTTTCTTTTGTACACAACCTGATGTATGCGATTTACAATGGAATTTACAAGGGAATTTGATAATTTTGAAATTTAAAAAATTTCGTATTTGAAAACTTTCAAATCTGAAAACTGTTCAAGCGGTTATTAGATTGATAACTGTTCAAATTTGAAAAAAGTTCATATATAAAATTCAGTACATACAATATGTTTGTAGACAGAAGATTCAAATTTCTATATGAATGTTCCTATATCTGCTTTTTGTATAATTTCAGTAAACTGTCACGAACTGAGAAAACGCTAGTGTGAGAATCAATGTGCTGACTGCTTCGTTCATTTTCCCAAAAATTAAACGTACTGAAAAATTGCTCCGTTCAGAAGCATTCCCAGCTAGTCACCGAACAGCGAAATTAAAATTGGCACCGACGACAATCGAACTCAGCTGGATAACGAAGAGCGAACCAGTCAATAGCGAAGCGAAGCAGTCGAAGGAAACATGGGCCGGCCCAATAAAGACCAGAGGGGGTGGTCGGTGCCTGTTATACACCGACCAGGTCGGTGTAAAGCAGCTCCCCTATTTGATCCCTTTAGAGCTAATAAAGGAAGAAAACAAAAGCCCAAGCGAACAAATAAAAAGGCCCAAAGTTAGCGGAAGAAGAAAAGCCCAACTTCTGGTCTAGACTCTAGTCGGATACACGCGACATATCTTCGTCTTCTTTGTCTAGCTGAAGCTGAATAGAACTCCCGACGAGCTCGATCTAATGGCGCCGCCGCCAAATTAGATCGTTCGCCGCTGCATATGCCTGAAGTAGATGGGATCTGAGGGCCCCTTGGTTCGCCGGGCCCGGGGCGGCCGCCCCTCCCGCCCCCCCTAGGGCTGGCCCTGCATACACATAAAGCTTGCAGTAGCCTGAAGTGCATGGCATCAAGCGATGTACCACAGAATGTAATGGGCAGATACGACGCAAAGATGGAGCATGGTTGTAGTCGGATAAATTTGATTGGGCTCAGACACATAAGACGAGTAGTCTGGGTAGTCTACTGGATCGGCAGGGAAACATAAATCTTGGTGTTCTGTTGTGATTTTTTGTGCTCCTATGATCGACTATGCGGCTTCGACGATAACCATGGGGGCCACCGTGACACTTAAACTTTCTCACACTATCACACACGCATATAGTCGATACATAACTTTTATTTGGACAAATATGGACACGGGACTTAGAGTCTTTCAAACATTAGGTCAATATATCTCTTGGAGCAACTCTTGATCGACACAATTAATTAAGGAGACGTTGAGTACTTGCTGATGTCAACGTCATCCTGTCAATTTTGTCGTGCATGCGTGCATAAGTGACTTTCAACTTTTGGGTGTGCCTTTGGATATGCGATTGAAGACATCGATCGACGGACGGTCCTTGTTGGGTGGGGTTTAGCGGAGTGCTTCTCCTTTTTGGCAAAGTTTTATCACTCAGCTTAGCTTGCCGCAACACTCAAGCACCACAAAGCGATTGAGGGCACGACCGTCGACACACTACCAAAGCAACAACACAAGCTAACTGGCTAGCTAGCTTTTCCAAACGCGATTGCTGCGTGGATGCATGGCATTGATTGCTGTGACCAATTGATCGACCGATCATCATATCTGTGATACCACCTGCTTTTTATTCGAAGATGTAACAGTGTTTCTCAACACTAGTACTCCGGAAGTACCTATAGAAATGGCAGTGTCAAAACACTAATCCCTCCGTTCCATAATTTGGGTCATGATTTTAATTCAAATTTGTTCTAAACTACGATCAAAATTATGAAACGGGGAGGTACATATTTTAGTGGTTGTCTCTGTGTCCATATGAACTATCGTCCATATGGGTCGATCGTCTTGGAGTTACATTTGTATTTTCTCACAAAAAGTTCTGACACTTGGGATAAGTTTTTAATACTACCTCTGTTCATAAAACAATGTCTTACATGATGTATACTCATACTATTTAGGGTATAGATACATGCAAATTTAGATAAATTAAAAAATCGTTTTATAGATGGAGGGAGTAGTAAGCTTGTTGTCCAGATATTTATAGGGCTCCAGGCCATAAAGGAAACATGTTATATTTCCATCACGACTCTGAACAAGCTGTCTACGTACATGGACTAAAACAGGTAGGGTTCACGATAAGCCTGGCCATTCACCAAGGTGGCAACCCAAGAAAAATCATTGCTTCATGTTTGGGATGTATACATGTTAGGATTATTTTAGCTAGCTTAGCTTATAAGGGTGCGAATATATATGTATGATGCAAAGACACACTAATGATCGATTGTGACGCCTTGCACCCTGTCACATGTTGTACAACCTAGCTATAGCTTGGTCATGCTTAAAGCTCAAGCCATCACAAAACAAAACACTATTGCTTCTGTTTTCTTCCTCCCTTTCCCTTTTATTCAACTTCCTTTTCACACACACGCAGAGCGCATGTGTACCATGCATCTATCAACAGTATGATGGAATTGGAACGGAATCATGCATGGATGATGGGTCCATGTAGCTGCTGATGTTCTTTCTTTCTTTTCGTTCAGACGTACCTTTACTTTTTGGTTCAGCATGAACGCATCTGAGAAAATTTGAGAGAAAGAGCACAGTAGGAGGACAATGATAGAGCATGCACTTGGATGAAGTTGTGAATTGCCAAATCTACTAAATTACAGTTACACTTAGGGCTGCTCCAAGATTTTGTTGGCCGTAGGAGACACAATGGTGGAGCTTCCGTAGGTCAAGGGGGGCCGTTGCCCCCCTCTACTCCAGATTTTCTAGAAAATATATTTGTAATATTATGCTTGATTTTTAAATATTAGTATACACAAGGGAAGCTTGACTGCGATCTCTCTCCCATCTGTCAGCTTC
Organism: Lolium rigidum; assembly: GCF_022539505.1. Classification (NCBI taxonomy): domain Eukaryota; kingdom Viridiplantae; phylum Streptophyta; class Magnoliopsida; order Poales; family Poaceae; genus Lolium; species Lolium rigidum. The sequence goes on from NC_061512.1 coordinate 141,654,366, forward strand.
CCATAGTATACTATGCCAAATCCTCCAGAGCCGATTCTCTTCTCAAATTTATCAGTAGCGTCTTCAATTTCTGACAAAGCAAATCTGTGCGCTGATTCTGTGGCTACTTCACTGAAATATGATCCTAGCTTTTTTGCTGGTGCTGCCAGAACAACAGTTTCTAGACATGGCAAAAAATAATCAGTGCATGTTCTTACACAGTACCAGAAACATCCAGTGATCCAAAGAATATACATACCATGTGATGGTTTTTTCTTTCTTTTGCGTGTACACAAACAACATCCAATAGCAATCGCAAGTAACAAGATGGCCCCAACCACAGCACAGATGATTTCCACTATGGTGCTGCGGCTAATACTCTCACCTCCCTTTTCAAGGCCATTGTTGCCTGACCAGCTGCAGCAGGTAAGAAATTAGAACAGAAGAAACGTCATAAAGAAGACTATCAGGTTGAGTTTTTTTCCCAGTTTAAGAATGCCTCTTAATAATATCTCAATTTACACGCAAGACACTATAATTGTGCTCCCTACATATGGAGCCATTACAACGCCAGCAAAGGTATGCGAAGCTTGCCCAGGCACAATAGCATTCTCAAGCACAATATTACGCGTTAATAATCTGGAATGTACTAAGCAACATCTGCCTAAAGAGAGTTACATACTTGAAAATAATGCTCTTCTTGGAAATTAAAGTGCCCTTGGAATATGTCCGGAAAGCCTATTGTTCTGAATATACCTGTAAAGTTGGGAATTAGTAAGTGCAAAACTTTTATTTCTGCAAAGACTTTTCATCAAATGCATTTGTACCAGAAAGAAGATAAAATCGAAAACATCAATGGTGGAGATTCCCTAGGCCAAGGGGGGCCGTTGCCCCCCTCTACTCCAGATTTTCTAGAAAAGATATTTGTAATATTATGCTTGATTTTTAAATATTAGTCAAAGTTTATGCATGAAGGTAGATTTGCACTGAAATGGAGAAACAAAGTGCACATAAGTATGTAGTAACTTACAACTCTTTGAGGTTAGGAAGATCCCCCAATGAGGATGGCAATCACCAGTTAAGTGATTGTTTTCAAGGTGACTGCAATACAGGAAAAAAAATGAATTAGTTCGATAAATCCTGCAGAATGCTGCACTATGACAAAAACTGCAAACTCACATATACTGCAGATTTCTGCATCCACTGAAATCAGGGATCTCACCAAAAAATGAGTTACCATCGAGTTTTCTGCATTTTCAAAGAAAATAGGTCAGAAAAGTGGAAGGGGAAAAAAGGAAGATGAAAAGAATGAACCATCTGATCTTACAAGTCGACCAATGCGGATAACTTTGTCAGTTCCTCAGGGATACTTCCTGTAATGTTCTTCCTGACAACGTGCTGCGAGAGACAATTCTTAGGTTTTAGTACAAGATATTAGTAAATAACTCCAAAGTGAAGGCAGAATTGCACGACTATCATACATCGAAAAAACCCTAGGTGCTGCTTCTGAACTGCATTGCACCCAGGTCCATGATGCTAACAAGCACGGATCACCACCCTCTTGTGCCCAACCTGCTTGCGTATACCGTGAGACCAAGGTAGCCATGATGTTTGCTGTCAATATTATGGAACCACCAAATTAGTCGAAACAGTTCTTTTCTACGATACATCAACTACAAGGTCAGCTCTATCCTACACAATAAATATAAGAAAATGTGCGTGGTTGGTTACCATCTTGAGATCCCACAGTAATCTGGACATGTTTGTAAATTTCCATGGCATTCAAGATTGGGCCCTTTGAAGAATCATTTGTCTTCCTAAACTCTAGAAAACAAATGGAAGTGAGATGTTATGTAACCTGGTTGCAAACAATACTTGCCATGAGCATTCTCCTCCACTTCAACGGTTGGTTTACTGAATGTTGGCATGCCAAGAACCAGTAACTTAAACTGTTTAGTTTCATTTGGGGCCAAATCTTCAATCTCTGCGAAATATGAGACCCCCATGCATTTTCCACGAACCCTTCCAAATCAAGTCGGTAGTTCAAGGATCCATTTCGGCCAATCACTGTTTATTGCATGGCCTTTTCAGGTGGTTCTAACTCAGTACCGACAAAATTAAAACAGGGTTTGCGGTTGATATTTCTTGAGTCCCCGGAGCAACATCAACTACATAATTCGCTGTCCTCGCAGAATCTAATTCCTATATTCTATCAAATGGATCATCAGGGTACCTGGAATTCAAAGAAGAGCAGCCTTCAGCGATCTTTTTTAGTGGTCTCTGCTAGGGCGACACTAATCTAAGGTGTAAGTAACTGTAACTTGCTCTATAAATATCATTACAGGCCGGCGTTTGTTACATTAAACAATAATATTCTACCAAAAGTGAAGTTATATTGATTGTGATGCATTTAAGTGCATTTGCGAAGTTCTATCTGTTGTGATTTGTTTAGGTGCAATTATGACAAAAATCGATGTGGTACATCTTTTTATAATAATTGTTGGCCTTGCATGTATACTCTACTCACTGAGGCATCTCAATTTTTCTATTCTCTACTCATTGACACGTAAATAAAGAAAAATATACATTTATATCTGGCCTTGCATGCATTTCGGTTGTGATGTACTAATTTCAATATTTGTAGTGCAACATTGTCATTTACCTATCAAGTCTTGGCGTGGATGCTCTTTGAAAGTATGTCTTCACACACATACAGAATGTTGATTAGCATGTCAACAATGTACACATGTTGGCCTTGCCTCGGGTTTACTTTTGCCAGAGATATGTTGTCGGGGTCACATATGGTTATGCTTGCTAGTTAGATGGAGTTGGACAATACTATTACTCACAGAATCTCTGCCTCTATGTTCTTCTTATTTATTTACGTACTTTGAAACTACACGGTATATTACATTGATACACAATTCCATATATTATACGACTTTAATTCCTTGATTAAATCATAGCAACATATTTTTTATGAAATACAATATAGACGTACATGCTCACAAATACGTATATACACTTACCTTTATGAATACATGCACGTACACACTACTTGTATGAGCACATCCGAGCGACCAAGTAAATCAAACTAATTTAGAATATGTGGACTAATGTGGTGCCTGAAAAGTCGACGCACTTGTTTCTTATGGTGCATAATTTAGCTTCACCTAATACTCTATCATGAAGTGGATCAGAAAAAGAAATGCAGTTCATATGCAATTTTAACGCGTTGGAGATATATATCGATAATTATTCTGCGGTCATATGTAGTCAAGTCTAGTAGTACATCTTTATTTATTCGTATGTTCTAACTCCTAATTACATATGAGAATTGTTCTCGAACTGTCTTTCTTGAACTTTATATTCCTTCCATTCAAAAAGATGTTGTAGATTTGTCTACATTTGAAACTTATTTGTACATTAAATAATATCTAGATACACATAAATTTAGATAAATTTGCGACATCTTTTTTCACTCAAAGAGATTATTATTTTACATACAAAGTATTATTTAATTAGTATAGTTGTGTGCCTACATAGGTCGCAATTTTTATTGTACTTTAGGCGTGCCAAATTCTATTAAGACACAATTGGAGGGTACTAATTGACTTCAAACCGGTCTATATGTATTTTCCTTACAAAGAGTTGATAGGCATACACTTTGATAAGAAAACAACATTAACGTGTGGATGCACCTAATAAACATACTACGGTTGTCAGAGAAAATATTATTTAAATTCTGGATACATTTGACTTGGAGATCAATTAGCCTTTACGTTAGTTTTGGCATGGAGTTGTACAGCCGGTGGACTCTTGCTGCGTGGAAAAAAGACTAATACACATTAACGTGTAGATGCATGAGTGTGGATTTTGTACACCCAAGCATGAGTGTGGGTGTGTTCTCTTCCGTCCATCTGGACCTCGAGATCAGTGCAGAGTGGAGCTGCGTTGGACATTTTGTTTCGCGTGGGCAATTTTTCAGTCACATCAACTCTCCTTTTTCCCTGGCTTTCCACCATCTGACCCGGTGTCCAAGTGTGAGCTCTGTTTTCTTGTCGGGGACGCAGTTGCCGCCGCTGTCCAAAAGTAGTGTTGTTGCTATTGCCACCGGCAGAGAATCCTCTTTTTCCCACGCCGGCCATCTTCTCCAGGTGCGGGGAGAGATCCGGCATACCATCCAACTCCACACGGCCGCGGGGAGGCATGCAGTAGAGCCATATACACTGCGCCGCGGACGCGCAGGCACAGGACCCCGTTGTCGTGCGCCGTCGCCGTCGCCACCGAGCCGTCTACACCGCGCCACCGACGCGCAAGTACAGTATGCCGTTTCCGTCGCCAGCGAGCCGTCTAAATCGCGCCGTGGATGCGCAGGCACAGTACGCCCGTCGTCGTCCCCAGCGAGCCGTCTAAATCGCGCCGCCGACGCGCAGGCACGGTACGGTCGCCGTGCGCCGTCGCCACCGAGCCGTTTCCCCCATTTCTTTTGTGTTTGCATCCGTACTAACGGCGACGCGTGCTGAGTGCAGGCAATGGCCGCGCGGGCATCTCCGGAGCAGACGGTTCCCCATTGTTTGGAAGGGGATGAATCGTCAAATTTTCTCTACCCTGTACCCAAGTACATCGGCTACCTCCTCCCGGCGCTTCGCAAGGTGGCGAATCTAGCGTATCCGTCTGAGCCGGCACCAACGACGTCGAGGAAGTAGGTGATGCAGGCACTGGCATCGACGATGTGGCCGGGGAAGAAGGGTGGAGCCACCAAGGGTGCGGCGGCGACGAACTGGGCTGCGGCATGGACGAGCGCCTGGCTCGAGAACTGGGCACTGGCATCGACGGTCCGTCGGCGTCAAAGAGGGGCAGCGAGGACGACGCCAGGATCAGGAATTCGAGTTCAAAAACAAACAAAAAATTAAGATTCACGTAGTCTAGCAAATTTCTGGGGGAAAATAATCAAAGGCTGGGCAAGGATTCCCACTCTGTACCATTCATTGGGATATCTGCTTATATCGTAATGGAAAAAGGTTATTTCCTTGGAAGACATTCAAACAATAAAACATCTCATGGCTTGTTAGGCTCAAAATACCTGACTTTTGCTTAAGGTTTCATAATAACATTGGAGAGGTAGGTTAAAAATATCATTGGGCATAGAGCTAGGTTCATAAATATTACATGAACTCTGAAAGGGAGCTCAATAAAAGGTACATAGTGTACATTTCCAGGCCAGCATGAATAATCCAAAAAAACAAAGTGTGCATCTCCGCATCAACCAAACCAGAATGGATCATCTCGGTTTGCTGGGTGATACCGGCTGCAATGTCTAGTCCTAAATAGTGTGGACGAAGATCGATGGTACTTTCCCTTTGTTGTCCTTGATGGACCTCATTTCATATAACATGTTTTCTTTGAAGTGGTTGATAGCCTCCTGCATTATTACCAAGTGTCAGGTTCATTTCATGAGAAGAATGAGATTTTATACTGTATAATGCACAAAATAAGGTGGAATGATGCTGAACAGAGCTGAGCATTTTGATGTTTACCGGAGTGGGTTCAGCCATGAACTTCTTTGCGTCATAGTTGATGATGCTGAACAGTGTGTACAGACCAGATTGTTCTCTGCATTTTAAGACATGTAACAAAAATGTTGCGTGGGATGCAATATAGAGCAAAAAAGTAAAGCACAATAGCAAATTTATGTCTAGGTAAAGGTGGATTACGTGGTGGCTGTCAAATTTTCACTTTTAACCACAAAAATACTCCATTTCTGTCATTCCGGGTTTCATCCATCGAAAAAAAAAGCTCTACGAAGTTGGCGAGGGCAGCGTGCAGCCTCTCGATTGTGGGGCGATGTACCTCAAGTGTTTCATGCCAATAATTGTATTTTTTTTTTGCAGAATATCAAATGAACAAAGTTACCTGGCGACATCTATGAATTTCAGACTCTACACCCCCAAGTGTGAGCTGGTTACGGACTGGTACATTTTCCATGACCAAACCTTCAATCTCGATGTACCTTGGATGGTTGTGAACCAACCATATCCTGTCCAGATTTTATCATCCATATTGTAAGCCCCAGAAGAATGGATGAGCAATGTCTCCAAGTTTGGTATGTTTGGCCACCGGATGCCAGATCGACCTGGGATGCGAACAAGATGGAGTCAGCTCATCTGATTAGGAGAAGCTAACGCTGGCTCTCGACGTCGCCGGAGCAGCCGCCGTGCGCTGTCGGCGTCGCCACCGAGCAACGGGAGGAGCAGACGTCGTGCGCTGTCGGCGTCGCCACCGAGCCGCCTCCGGAGCAGCCGTCATGCGCCATCGGCGTCGCCACCGAGCAGCTGCCGGAGCAGCCACCGTGCGCCGTCGGCGTCGCCACCGAGCCGCCGCCGAAGTGGTGGCCAGATGCGTTGCAGCTGCGGAGAGAATACTGAGACATGGCGCAGCTACAGGAGTAAGGAGTGGAGGAGGGGATGGTGGAGAAGAACCAGAGCCGCCTGCCCGACAGTATGCGTGATGGGAGAGAGGAAGGAGCCCCGCGAATCTTGCCTGTCAAAGCCGTGTCGGGGGTCTTTACACTATTCTACTGGGACCCACGCGCTGTGTAAAATTAGATGAATTGGCTCAAAAGGGTTTCTCTCACCTCCTAACTTTTCCGAATCTCAAACAATCGTATGGCTGGGGCAACACCCACACCCATGCTTGGGTGTAGAAATGTATTTCCGGTAGATGCATCTAATAAACACACTACAATTTGTAGGAGAAAAAGAATATTTAAACTCTGGATGCATTTGAGTTGGAGATCAGTTAGCCTTTACGTTATTTTTGGCATGGAGTAGTACGGCATGTGGACTCTTGATACGTGGAAAAAGACTAATACACCTAATCATGTACAGATATGTAATGCTTCCGGACTCTTTTTATTTTTTCTTTCGTAGGGACCGTGGCATGTACGTGTCAAATATAACATATCTTACATGTTACGTAAACTCTATCCGTGCCCCGCATCTATCCGTGAGTACCAGAAGATGCGCCTCGTCGTACTCTTCATCCCCAACAAAGGAATCTACCCGGGACTCTCTAAATCGTCGGCAAATTCGCCGTTCCCCTCTCCTACCGGCCGAACTCCGGCGTCAATTCCGGCCGCCACCGTGCTCCCTCGTCGTCTCCGAGCATGGATTCATCTTCCTGGTAACCTCATCTTGCCCCTGGACCCCACGCCCCTCTCCATCTCCTTCCCCTCCATCCTACCAACGTTGACCCGCCGCTATCCTTCGCAGATGCACGTCGCCGGCGATGCTCCGGCGACCGTTTGGACTCCGCACCGCCACGTCTTGGCTCCCCACAACGAGGCGCACCCCCGACGCCTAGTGCCTTGTCCCGGTTCGCCCCGAATATTCAAATTACAGATCTAACAACTAAAATAATTTTGATGATGTGGATCAACCTAATGTCTCTATTTTAAACTCTTATTTTACTTTTAGTATATAATAGAATAGATAGATAGACTGTTAGGCCTTAAAAGTAGAAATGTATTAATATGAGTACGCAAACAACTCTTAGGCAGGCCCTCTGCCCTTGCTACACTCAATGACTTCGGCGTCAAGATCTGTCGTACGTGCTACAACAGATGAATTTATCAAGTTGGTATACAAGTTAGCAAGCTTGTACGTACGTAGGTTGATGGAGTTTGTTGTCCACCGTACCATACGTACATGAAACGTTCAAGGATGAGCTCAATTTATTAGTGTGTTTCTAGAACTCTTTACTAGTGTAAGAACCACTCTATGCTTTGAGGTACCCTCACACACCTAAATGAACAACCACTCAACAAATGCGCACCTATTTCTCTATCTTTCATTACAGCATAACTTAACGAAAAGATATAACTAAACTTGAAAGAATAAGAATGTCGAGATTACTGTATATGGAAGGGTGTGAGATTACTGGAAACGTCAAACAAATCTGGAGCTCCATGTAGCTTGATTTTTGGAAAATTCAAAAACGTTATTATTTTAGTTTAAAAATAAATACAAAAATTAGATGGATTTATATTTTTTATAAAAGGTAATATATTAATACCAAAAAGATATCAGTTACTACACTCTAACTTTGTAACAACTCAATGTCAAATAGACATGGAGGATACACACAACCTTATAAAGAAGACATAACTCCCAAAGTGTCATGTTGGTGCGATAAAAGCCAGACGGCAACAAGCAAAAGCAAAGGTTCTCCAGACCAACACATTCAAAAAAAGAACCACACAAAAATGCCGCTATAACCGGATCCGGTTAGTTTACATGCAATGTTTTCAACAAGATAACTATGCCTAGACGTCGTCATTGTCAGGTACAACCAATAAAGATCAGACAAAAAATTCCGGTATATATATAGATGTCAAATATGAACATGTAAACTTTTACACAATTATGTGTGAGCGATCAACACACAAATGAAAAAAGTGAAAACTAAAATTGAAATTATAGTGCCTACTTACCGCCATAGTTTTTATGATTTTTTTGTAGCCTAAAATATCAAAATTTAACAAAAAACATTACACGTTGAAGGAAACCATCCTTATTCATCTGCACAGAGAAAATCTGGTTACTGATAGTTTTAAATACCAGTGTATATCATTAAGAAATTGGACTACACGGGGCTCGGGTTCCATATGTCCGCACTCGTAAAATGACTAGCTAATTGCACTGTCAAACAAATAAACTTAAGAGTGAAATATCCTTGGGTGGCTCCCGCCTAACCGGAACTGCCTCCCGGGTCGCTCTAGCTCGGGCGATTCCGGAGGCCCAGAAACCCTAACCACATCCTTCCCAACTCCGTCCTGGCCAGGCCGCTGCCGCCGCCGAAGCCAGCAGCAGTGGCGGCGCCCGTCCCCCAAAATGGTGGACGGCAGCGGCGGCGCTTCCTGCAGTGTGTCCGAGCAGGGAGGTGCGGCGTCGGGCGGGCCAGGTGGTTTTTGGAGTAGATGGCGAGGTGGCGGGCCGTTGGAAGCCGGCGAGCTGATGGGTGCGGTGTGGTCGTAGCGGCGTGGGCCCGATCTGGGTCCAGAGGGCCTGGTCGGGCAGTGTGATGTGCATGGTGGTGATGTGGATAGCCTTGGCTGATCGGGAGCCCTCTTGGGCAGCGCCCATTGGATCCTAGCCGGGGGGTCTCATGCTCCGCAACCTGCCAGGTCATCTTCTTCTCTAAAGCCGGGGCGGCGTCCCTGGGCTCGGTGACGATGACCTAGCGAGGACAGGATGGTGCTTGTCCACCATTTTCTAAACCTCCTTCGTTGTCATTGGCCGGCGGATGGTGGCGTGGTATTCGTACGCGTAATAAAGTTGGCGGTCCTAGGTTTCTCTTCTGCGAAGATGGTTACCATCCTAATGTCGGTCCTTCTTTATCTGGTCGGAGTGGTGAGTTCCGGAAGGCTCCGCCAGCGAATGTAAATGTGCACCTTATACCTCGAGTTTGCTGAATCGGGTGGTATTCGGTCGTGCGCGCACATGCTTTTATTCCGACCGTTTGGTTCTGGAGGGAGCGGCGTGAAACTCTGTTCTCTATTGCCATCAGATGACATTCTAATCCATGGTGAAATCAGAGGCGGAGAATATCACGAACGCCGGCTTGGAGGACTAGCAATGGAGGTTCGAGTCTTTGTGATGTTGAGGGACTGGCTTGGGTGTTCTGGGTTTCATATACAAGTGGGGGCAGCAGCACAAGTGAAGTTCAGAGTCTTAGAGCATCTTCAGTCTTGTCCCTAAACGGCACCGGATCGAGCGTTTGGGGGACACTTTTTCTTCATGCCGCGTTTGGGGGACGTCGCTGCCAAACCGCGTCCCCCAAACGAGGCTCTACATTTTTATTGATTACAGTATTCGAAAACACAACCATTTTATTAAACATAGAATACAAATAAATTTGTTTGCTAAAATTGTTTTCAAATGAAAATACAATAAACAATAAAACAACTAAACAAATATAATAAGTGGGGCTAGATCAAGGCGTCTCCGCATTTGCTGATAATCCTTTGACCCTCCACATATGCTCAACGAGATCATTTTAAAGTTTCTCGTGAACATTGCTGTCACGGATCTCTGTGTGCATGGTGAGGAAATTAGCAAAATCTACAGACACCTCATGATAAACCTCCGCAAAAGGGCCCTGACACTCATAGGGACCAATATGTCTCCTGACATGATTCTTGTGGTCATCCTCGATGCTCATTGATAGCCTGCAAGAACACAAGGTCATTCGTGCATATTTTCGTGGAAGTATTATTTCCGGTTTTTATATCGTGTCCCAACAAGAAGCGTACGTAGGAGGATGTTTATTAGCGGTGTTTCTGTCGCACCCAAGGTGTCACAAGTCTTAGGTGAATAGACTACAAGAATTGAAATGTAAAATGGTGAATTTAAATGACAATATTTTGGAGTATTAATAATGTAATAAAGTAAAGTGCACAAAAGTAAACAACTAATAAGAAGTAAACGAGTTTCTGCAGATGAAAAGTAGGCGCGGGATGATTCAGTTCATGGTGATAGTGTGTGCCTGGTGGAATAAATGTTATAGGTGAATATGATTCTTCCCATTTATATCTGAGAAGGCAAGCAACCCATAAGAGAGAAAGACTCCTCTTGGTAGATTTCATCTTCCTCCAATAATCCTTCTGCCTGTTACCAAAGACATGGTTAGCGCATCTATTAAGGTGGTTAAACAGGAGTAAACCTTTAAACTTGGTGGTTCCTTGTGATTCCTCGAGTATTGCTAGATCCTCTTTGATATCGGTCGTGTCACTCGAGGGTTGCCGATCCACTAGCACACAAGTTCTTGTTTATGAGCTCTTGAGATCATGCTATCTGGGCCCTTAAATTAGATAACAGCATTAGGTGCACATAAACATTCATACTCATATATAATCATCTTAATCATAAATACACAAATAGATGGAATAAAATTGGCACATCACATCTCAACAATCCCCTACATCTCCCACGCCAATGGGATCTACTCACACATGAGAGGAGAATAACATAATGATATCATAGCAAAGTAAATGGAGTTCATCTCGATATTACTGTAGCAAGGCACAATAGTTGATGATCAAATCAAATACAAACCAAGATGGAATAGAGGTTTCAATCCCTAATCTTACAAGTATGAATCTCTCTCGCTCTCTCAGTACAAGTGGGGTGTGATGGATGAAGCGGTGATCTTGATGAGATTGATCTTTGGTGGAGTCGAGGATGGTCTTCCCCTTCTCCAGATCTAATCTCTTATGTTCTCGGGCGAATGGTGGTTGTTGTGTTGTGTTTCTCCCCTGCTTGCCTTCACGAAAAGGGTTTGGTTTGATAAGGGGAAGGCGGCGCCGCTCAGTACGGTCGGGCGATACGGTCACCCCAGTCCGTACGGTTCCCGCTAAAGTCCCTGGATCGCTAGGATGAATTGGCCCTCAAAAGGAAATGTCTTTATTCCGGTGCAATCAGCTCATAAATGTCCTCGGATCCTCCAAAATGATGGTTTCCTGAAATACATAGTTCAAAAGCAAGGTTTCGCCTGGATTGTGATATTAACATTAGTTGAAACACAAAATCTAATGAAAACCCAATGAAACCAAGACATAAGTGGTGGAAATCCGTAGTAAAACATCAAAATTTGGAGCTGTCAATCATGTTGTGCATGATCTCACAAGCCTGCATCACCTCCCACATGTGTTCGTGAGATCAGCTTAGAGCAGAGTATCGAACAATAGCAAGTTATGAACTTGAAGCACACCAGATGCCCGCTCGACATCCTTCCTGCAAGCCTCCTATCGCGAAGCAAAGTGGAAATTCTTCTGACCTGATGGAGTCAGGATTGTTTTGACAAAAGTTGCCCATTTTGGATATATACCATCGGCTACATAATAGCCTTTGGTATATTGGTGGCCATTGATCTCATAGTCGCATCGTGGAACATGACCTTCCACTAGTTTGTTGAGCACCGGAGACCGCTGCAACATGTTGATGTCATTGTGTGATCCGCCATGCCAAAGAAAGAATGCCAAATCCATAGGTCATAATCTGCCACAGCTTCAAGCACCACACTGCAATATCCATGATGCCCTTTGTATATACCTTGCCAAGAAAACCGGTAGTTCTTCCGTGACCAATGCATACAATCGATGCTTCCAAGCATCCCAGGGAATCCTCTCGCTGCATTTTGTGCCATGATCCTTACGGTCTCTTGTTCAGTTGGCCCTCTCAAGTAGTATTTTCCAAACTTTCCCACCACAACTCAGCAAAACTTGTACATGCACTCAATGGCCGTAGACTCGCTCATAAGAAGTTTGTCACCCTGCATATCGGCAGCTACTCCGTATGCAAGCATCCTCATGGCGGCGGTGCACCTCTGAATTGACGAGAACTCGGTAGTGCCAAGAACATCGTGCTTGAGATTGAAGTAGGGGTGAAATCTCGAACGCTGTGGAGGATATTCATGAACAAACCCTTGCTCATCCCATACAGGCGCCGAAAATTTTCGGCATGTGTAGCTTCATATGCGAAGTAATCGTTGTGCAGCATGGTATGCCCCTCCATCCTCTGTCGGGTCTTCGACTTCTTTCTTCCCGCCTTTGAACCTCCGCGGCGCGGCCTCATCCTCTTCTCCGCCTCGGCGTCAAGCATGTTCTGGAGGGACGCGGTGATCGACAAATGCTCCTGAATGTCATCATTCAAGGCTTGCTCTTCCACCAACATTAGGACGATCATCTCGTCGTTTCTATCCATGTCTGAAGCAAAACAAATGGTTAAAATTATTCAGCCGTGGCAGAGGAGGCAACAAACAGCGACCTATCGCGCCTACCAGACAAGGCGCCGAACACCTTATGTGTGCAGAGGAGGGGCGGATTTGCCGGCGCGTTCTGGGACGCGTTGGCGAAGCGGCGGCGGAGAAAAAGATGGCAAGGGAGCCAGCCGTCACGGCGGTGCCCGAATCATAAGAGATTGGCCATCGAGACAGCCGGCAAATCAATCGGCAGCAAAGGGGCGGGAGGAGCAGGAGGGGAGGCACGACGAGAAATAAAAGGCGGGAACCAACCGTTCTGGATGTGTTCACCGACAGGTGGGTGCCCGCCTCGCTTCTCACTCTTTCCGGTGTTCCCGACGCGTCCCCTGTGGAGCGGAGACGGGCTCGGGGCGCCGGACACCTTATTGGGCCGCACCGGGCGGAAGGAGGCTTTGGGTGCACGACTGGGGCCGAAAATATGTCCGGCGCACCCCAAATTTCTTGGGGACGTGACTGGAGATGCTCTTACCTTTCAAGGTGAAAATCCAAGGTCTGGCATTAATTGGTTGTGCCTGCCAATGGCCTTGTTGAAGGCATTTTTTTGAGAACAGGGATTATCTTTAGTGTGAAAACCTAAGGTATTTTGATCGGGTGATGACGGTGCTTGTTCATTGTTCCCTTCTTGGAGGCGTCACTTTTGGAGAGCGTGGATTTCAGGTATTGTCTTGGTGGTGGTTGTATGTTACTACTAGGGCTGGAATACCGTAGTGGGACCTTGATGCATGTAAAATGCATACATGAAGTTACCCCTTTATCATAATGAATTCCCACATATTTGCAACATATATGATGATAATACCATGTTTTACATTGATTTATGGGGATTTATTAATGATCCCCTTTATTTGTTTTATAACTCTGCAGAACAAGAAAACCCTATTTTCTGTATTTTTCACTTTCGGAGACCTATACGGAGTCAAATTGACCTGGGATTTTTGGAGCTTCATTTTTTCATCGGGAGAAGCACGCTGGGACCTAGAGTCACACCTGGATGGGCCTGAGGCCCAAAAGACACCAGGTGGCGCCCCAAAACATGTAGGGCGCGCCACATGTGCTCTTTCGGCCGTTGATCGTCCAAATCGTGTGATCTTTTCACCCACCGACGTATTTTGACCGAAAAATCACTATATATATGGCCTCGAAGAGTTCTCGGGAGGAGAGCTCCGCAGAAAGACAGAAACACGAAAATAGAGGTTGCAATAGAGAAGATTGGAGGGGGAAACTCCGCCGGGATCACCGCCGGAGGGATCTCCACCTTCTCCAACGTCTTCATCATCATCACCATGATCAAGGGAGAGTAGTCCACCTCTAGACTACGGGTTTGTGGCAGTAGCTTGATCTATTTCTCTCATGTTCTTCATAGTTCTAAGTGCCGTATGAGTTGCCTCACATGATTATGGCCATATTTGTAATACTTATGTGGTGGATCCTTATTCTATGATATTGTACTATAAGATCTGATCGTATTATGTGTAAGATGTATTGATATATGCATATTATGTACCCCGTTATTAAGTATTTGTTCTAATACAACATCTATGCAAGAGCGTGTGTGGGGTGATGTGTGTGTGTTAGATGGAGTAGCATGGTTTTAGTAATTGAATGGTGACAACAAATTCATGATCTATTATGGCTTTGCCTTTTTCTTTTGCTACCTCACTAGGGATAAAGTTAATGCATGTGCTATGTTCGTCACATGACAAAAGAGATGATCTTGTTTGGTGAAGGTAGCATATTTGATATTCAAACATCATTTCACATTACTTATGGCTATACTTTGTTAATTCTTAATACAAGATTACATGGAGTTTTCCCTTTCTTGTGCAGTATAAGAGAGATTTGTTGCATCATCTCTATTTTAGGACGTGATGACCATATGAATGCGTATCTTACTCCTATTATTATTTTGCATCCTCATATCTCATTGATTAATTACTATTTGTCCACTACAACTTAAAAGAGAGAATAGTCAAGTGAACCCATGATTCCATGAACCCCGGTCCACTTTTTACATAAGAAACATCTTTATATTGCTTTTATATTGTTTTCTACTTGCAGCACTATTTTAATCCAAAAATACAAAAATATTTAATTTTATTTTTTGCATCCAAAACACCAAAAACAATCAACCCATTTACAGTTTTTACTAAGTTACTTTATTTCATCTAGTTTTACTCGCTTTATTTTTACTTGTGTTTTATTTACTTACACGAAACCTTGTGCTTGACTATTTTTACTTGTGTTTTATTTACTTACACGAAACCTTGTGCTTGACAACCACACGGTGGAGTTGGGGACACAAGGATTTTATTTTACTTGCAGGATTGCTAGAAGAAGAGAGAAGAGAATAATCTTTGCCTAGTTCCTCGAGAGCTCGATATAAACCCTCAATTCACCCTTGTGGGGAAATACTATGCTGACACAACACTATGCACTTGGAGTCCCAACGTCATCAAGACTATTTTCTAGCGTCGTTACCGGGGAGGAATCAAGACACTCCATCAAGCCTCGTCGAGCGCCATCAAAAGTATTTTCTGGCGCAGTTGGCGTGGACTAATCAAGACACACAATCAAGCCTCGTCAACCTCCATCAAAAGAATTTTCAGGCGCCGTTGTCGGGGATCTGAAAAGAGTTACATCATAGTGGTTGTTGCGTAAGAGGTATTTCCTACAAGAATCTTCTTGCAAATGCGTCTCACCAAAGCTTGGGGTGGTAACACCCCTGTGAGCTCTCTTATCTCTTTTAGATTTTACATTGTATTTTATTTGTCTTGTTTTTAATCTTTGCTTGTTTGGTTTAATTCTTTACCGTTCTAGTTCTTTTTCATAAAACACAAAAACCAATAAAAATGAAAATGGAAAATATCAAAAATACTCATGTTATGGCTACTAGTCAAGATAAAAATGTCACGTTGAAAGAGTAATATAAAAATACTATGAAATTTATGAAATATAGAGAATCATGTGAAGGAAAACGACTAAAAAAATTCTTAAGATCGACTTCTAAATAAAGCTGCTACTGAGTTGCTTGCACACTATGAAAGGTACGTATTGCAACTTTTGTTGTGGTGAACACTTTGACTTCCAATGTAGATCCCATGAACAACATACAATTGCCTCCTACCATAATTATAGTTATGTTCATAGGATGGAAGAAGTAAAACAATTTGTGAGCTTTATGACAGCCTTTGAATTAAAAACTTTCCTTGATGAGGTCTATGAAATTAGTAGTGTGACTCATGATTGTGCTTTTGTGGTCTCTATTATCCTAAATCATTGCATAGACGATTTTTCTGATAATATTTATGTTCTTGATTATAATAAGAGAAACCACATGACTTAAGAAGATACTAGCTTATTACATCACGAAGAAAATGAAGAAGCCATAGTTCCATCTAAGCTTGGGGAAGAGTGGGATCCTACACATTCACCATCAATATGTGATAATAAATCTAAAACTTATTATGCTCTAGATGATGGCTTATTTTTGCTTGAGAATCCTCCGTGCTTACAAAGTACTATGTTATATGAGGATGGAAATTATAAACTTGCTGTTTGTGGTAATTCTCTCATCATTAGGAGTCTCATATGTAGGGATTCGTAGCATAGAAAACAAAACTTTTCCTACCGCAAGAACGGATAACAAGACAAGATCTAATCTAATAGATGGTCGCAACGAGATGGGATCAACGTACCCTCGAAGATCGCTACGCGTTAACGAGATAAATCCCGTGGATGTTGTAGTCGATCACTTGCCGCTCTCAGGAGCGAGTAGAAGATCCTGACGGTGCTGCAATCTGGCAGCACCTCCGCACTCGGTCACATGTACGATGTTGATGAAGACATCCTTCTCCCCGTTCCAGCGGGCAGTGGAAGTAGTAGATCCTCCTCGGAATCACGGTAGCACAACGGTGTGGTGACGGTGGTGGTGGAGATCCCCTGCAGGGCTTCGCCGTAGCCGTGCGGGAGAGAGGTAGAGGAGGGTGGTGCTAGGGTTTGGGAGAGAGGGGATGGGCGTCGGCCTTGGTTCCCTTGTGTGGTGCGGCCAATGTGGTGGCCGGCCCCTCACCTCCTCTGCCCTTTATATAGGTGGAAAACCCTAGGCTCCAATCATACTCCTCATGGCAGTCCTATTGAAAACCTACCATATATGCAAAAGTCAAAACCTAGTCAAGGTGGGAAATCCCCCCCCCCCCTTTCCTTTTGGTGTTGACCGGCCATGGAGGTGGAGTCCACCATGGACTCCACCTTCCCACCTAGTGGGTTGGATAGGGCTAGTGGAGTCCCTCCGAGACTCCACCTGCCATAGTGAAATATTCTGGACGATTCTAGAACCTTCTAGAACCTTCCATAAATTCACCGGACCATTCCCAAACTTGGAATATGACTTCCCATATATGAATCTTATTCTCCGGACCATTCTGTAGCTCCTCGTGATGTCCTGGATCCCATTCGAGACTCTGAACAACATTCAGTCTCCATTTCAAATTCCATATATACTTAAACAACATCGAACCTTAAGTGTGTCACCTACAGTTCGTGAACTATGCAGACATTATCGAGGCACTTCTCCAATCAATAACCAATAGCGGGACCTGGAGATCCATAATGGCTCCCACATATTCAACGATGACTTTGCGATCGAAAGAACCATTAACATACGATGCCGATTCCCTTTGTCGCGTGATACTTTACTTATTCGAGGTTCGATCGTCGGTATCTCTATGCCTAGTTCAACCTCGTTACCGATAAGTACTCTTTACTTGTACCGTGATATGACATCTCTTGTGAGCCAGTCACATGCTTGCAAAATAATTGGATGACATTCCAGCGAGAGGGCCCAGAGTATATCTATCCATCATTTGGATGGACAAATCCCACTCTTGATCCACACACTTCAACCTATACTTTCTGAATACTTAATGTCACCTTTATAAACCACCCATTTACGAAGTAGTGTTTGATGTCATCAAAGAATCCATCCGGTGCAGGTGATTAACATGATCTCATGGTCGAAGGATTAGGTTACTATGTATCTTAAAACTTATAGCAAAACAAACTTAATGAATTGATCATATGTTATGCTTACTATGGGTGCGTTTCCATCACACCATTCTCTTAATGACATGATCTTGTTATTAATAACATCCAATGTTCATGATCACGAAACTTTGATCATCTATTAATCAACAAGCTAGTTTAACAAGAGGCTTACCAGGGACTCTTTTATGTTTACAAAACACACAAGTATTAATGTTTCTGGTTAATATAATTATAGCATGGGACGTAAACATTTTATCATGAACACTAAGATATAACAATAACCATTTTATTATTGCCTCTTGGGAATATCTCCAACAATCTCCCACTTGCACTGGAGTTAATTATCTAGTTTAAATTTGTAAAGATATAAGTGGCCTTCTGGTGCTTATCATGTTTGCTCATGGGAGAGGTTTCAGTCAACGAATCTGACACGCTCAGAAACGTAAGTATTTTTTGCAATTCATTTGCGTCTCCACGCATCACTCATTTTTCAAATAAGTCGGCATTAATCGTATATGTTTGGTCTTCTAGTGGAACATTAATTCCGCGGTCTGAAATATGTTACCAATATTGTCAGACACAATATAACTCCATTTTTCTGACACTACCGGAAGTACACCAAGTTCTAAAAGAACTCCTTGACACAAACACCCTCGGTTATTGTCAAAACTATAATGTACTCTGCCTTCGCTTGTAGAATCTGTCACAATATTTAGAATTCATCTAAATCTACCATAGACTTCTTCTAGCCAATTGTGCTACCTTTTAATGAACATTCAGCCTAATGGAGATTGAAATTCATTTTTTATATGACCAAACTAATATCGGTGCAACACCTTACATCGATTTGTTTGTCATTACCCTATACAAAACTATCTATATTTATATCCTCGGCTCTGACAAAGCACTCAGGGATATTCTTACTCTTGTCCAATGATCACCATATGAATCACTCTGATATATGCTCGTAACACCTTAGAGCACAGGACATTTGATTGTGTACATATTATTCGTGATCTAAAATCACTCATGTGTTTTTACTCATTGAGTGTCAAATACACTCAAGTTTTGTTAAACATCCACATGGAAAAGAACACTTTCTTGACGTTTTCATATTGAACTACTTCAATATTCATTATATGTACTTTGACTTAAACTTATTATGCGCTTCAATCTATGAGATAGATCTTGACGCTAAATATGTTCTTAGTCCATATCCTTTCATTCAAGTTAATTTTCAATGAAACCTTTTAATCACATCAAGTACATAATTACATCATTTCTAATCAAGATATTTCATCCACATAAAGTATTATAAATATGTCTCAACGCTCCCACTTAATTACTTGCAAATGCAAAGCATCTTCATCGTTTCCGATGAAATAAAAAATCTTTGATTATTTCATCCGGTGAAGATTCCAACTCCGTGATACTCACTTCATCCAGTGAAGTTTGTATACCTATCTAGTATTCTAAGGACTAGCAAAACTCTCGGTTGTATCTTGTATACACCTTTAATACACACATCTGCTAAGGAATGTGTTTCTGCCATCCTACTAACATATATATCTCATAAAAGAAATATGTAGAGCTTACTAGAATAATCCGCATAGACTATAAGCATTGCTATAGAAGATCTAATCTTATCGCAGTCAACTCTTTGTACTATGTCCATTAATTTTATAGATCCAATTACTTTCAAAAAGTATATATTCCTGCAAAAGGTTTACCAAGCTCCAAGCTTGATTATGATACTATCTTGGATTTCATAGCACTTAGCCATTTTAACGGGGTCAGGGCCCATCATAGCTTCTTTGTATGTAGTTGGTTTATCATTGTTCAAAATCAATCCTTTGTCCACAAATTATTTATTTGATCACAAAGTAAACCATACCTACAAGGTTCAATAGGTACTTCGATCTTCATGGCTATAACACTTTGTAGACATGGGAGCCATGAGCGTCGTGGCTGCTTCCGGAACCATTTCCGATGTTGTGCTACTCTGCTCATCATGCTCAGGTTCATCAACCTTACCGAGTTCCATTGTCCTCCCACTCAAATATTTCGAAAGAAACAATTTCTTGGAAATAAGCAAGAAACATCGACAAACACTTTTGTCCTTGACTTCATAGTGGAAAGAATTCCCAATTTGTTCTCTAGGATAACCAACAATGACATTCATCCAATTTTGGTTGTAAAATCATTTATTTATGCTACGCATACCAAAAATTGAGAAAGGACTATTAGGGTTTATACCCATGCCATAACTCGTATGGGGTCATTTTAACGGATTATGATAACGCTCTATTTTGTGTAAAAGCGGTAGTCTCTAAAGAATAATCCACAAAAATATAATGGCATCATTTTATTTTATCTCACCATTAATCCAACAAGGTTTGGATACGTCTCTCGAATACTCCATCATAACTATGGTGCTCCGAGAAACGTGAGCCTGGAAGAATTTCACCACTCTCTTAGATGTTCGCTAAACTCGTAATTCAAATATTTCTACCGTGATCCAATCATAGATATTTGACTTTTCCATTACGATGATTTCCACTTCGTGCTGAAATTTATTTGAATATATTCAAATGTTTCAGACTTCTTCCTCATCGAATAAATATATCCATATATATACACTCAATTCATCGTTGTAAGTTTTATGAAGTAGAAGAATCTTTCGCACACAACTATACCCAATGAACCATATACATCAGCATGTATGTTTTCACTAAGTTAGTTGCCCGTTCAACTCTTGGCCTATGAACGGTATTTCAGTCATTCTCTTTAGAAAAGATTTGCAAGTGCCAAACGATTCAAAATTGAATGACTCCAAAAATTCATTTGCATGGAGTTTCTTCATGTGTGCCTTTCTAATATGAACTAAATGGTGGTTCCACAAATAAGTGGAATTCTGATCATTTGCCTTGTGGCATTTTAGCGTCAGTGTTATGCATGTGTGTTTCACCATTAAGATTTATAATAACTTATCCATCGTACATGGAGTATGGTCATAATTTGAACAACTCATTGCTTTCATTTGAACAGAGCAAAATAAAAATTATTAAGTTCTTTATAATAAATCTCAAGGGCTAGGTAGAATGCCAACGACGAACATAATAACAATTTATTTTGTTCTAGACGTGCATTGTTACCATATTCCTTGTCAGGCACTTAGGCCATTGTATTCTTGTATTGTGTTGTATTGTATGACACCTCATACCAACCAATATGGTACAAATACCCAAGAATTTCATTGTGTGACCAATCAAAGAATACATTCATAACATGTATATCATCTATATACACCTGAGCTAGAGTTTCTAGTATTTTCTTTGTTTTTGCGAAAATCTGTTGTAGTTTCTCTTTCGGTTTTCCTCATATTTAAGAAAACACTCAACATCAATAACTTCTAGGCTTGTTGGTCAAATACCAACACCCTTGAGTTTCGTACTTTGAAGTTGATCATGACATGACAAGTGTTCCGGATTTCACTATTAGTAACCTTTTAGTATGATGATCAATTTGACTCATAAGTTTATCCATTAAATCATCACAACTTCATGATGAAGCCACTATGGTTTATATGTGGATACATGAATAACATTAGTGCCCAACTAGTTGGAGGATCGGGACGCCTAGCGTCTTCAACCTTCATACATGCCCATACTACTTATGAGTTTATGTAGTATCACTAAATTATATTCTATCATCTTGTAGTAAGGTCTTAGATATCATATATATCTCACACCTTTCTTATTTCTGGAAAAAAATCAGCTCCTTACTTTTCAAACGGATTTGAACATCAAGTTTCATGGAGAGAAGATAATTTTAGATACTAATTGAAACAATTGCTCTTTGAAACAACAATTTGAGGATTACCAAAAGTTTGCAATAAGACTTAATCATTCTTGATTCTTTAACAATACGGTACGAGTCTGTAATGTTAGTTGTCAGATTTAACAGTGTTTCTATCTCAATTACAGTCCTAGCGCAAGGTAGAAAACATATGCCAATTCTACAAAATTTAATTCAAATACAATTCAGACTATGTTTAGGATAAATTGAGTTTACTATTAATTCTTAAATTAACTAGGTGAACTCCCACTCAAAACAACATCCCTAACATTGCCTTAGTGATTACACGAACCAAATACACTACACCAAGTCCGATCATCACGAGAGATGATGTAGCTTCAATGGCGAACATCGACATGTTCATCATATCATCTATACGATTCATGTTTTACCTTTCGGTTTGCCGTGTTCCGAGTTCATGTCTGTACATACTAGGCTCATCAAGTTAAACCTTAGTTCCAGCATGTACAAATCTGGTTTGCACCCGTTGTATGCATATGTTGAATCTATCACACTCGATCATCACGTGATGATTTGAAACAACGAGTCTTAGGAACGGTGCTAACTAAGGACGAACACTTTATTATCTTGAGTTTTAGTGAGAGGGATCATCTTATAATACTACCGTCGTGATCTAAGCAATACAAGATGCATAAAAAGGATTAACATCACATGCAATTCATAATGTGATATGATATGGCCCTTTTATCTTGCGCCTTTGATCTTCATCTCCAAAGCACGGGCATGATCTCCATCATCGTTGGCGGGGCGTCAAGGTCAATGGTGTCGTCTTCATGGTTGTCCACCACTTGTAGAAACTATTACAACTACTTTCAAATAAAACTACTACATGATGAATCGATATGAAATTAAAGACAACCATAAGGCTCCTGTCGGTTGCCACAATACAATAAAGATCATCCCATACATCAAATATAATCACAATCTAATCATGGCCATTGATGACCCACAAGTATAGGGGGT
>NC_061512.1:141677151-141699747 GCF_022539505.1 Lolium rigidum
CAAATGCATTGTAACATCCCAAGTTTTCAAAATTTAAAACCATCATGCATTCATATCATTCATGCATTTGAAAGTCAAATAAGAACAAACAAAACCCAAATAGGTCAAACCCTAATTGTGTTATGTTTCTATTTAACCTATGAGCTAAATATTATTTTATTTATTTTTCAAATGAACCTTTTCTTGTATCTTTTAGTCCTAAAACCATCCTCTGGATTTTAAAATTTTTTAGAAACAAATTTGAGCTCATTTGCAGCTATGGTTTAAAAGTTATGAAATAAAACAGAAAAGAAAAAAAAAGAGAAAAGGGAAAAGAACAAAAAAAAAAATTGGACCGAAACGGTCAAAACTGGGCCAGCCTGAGCCAACCCAGCCCGGCCGAAACGGCCCAGTCAGCGCGCCCCTCCTCCTCTCTTCTCTCTTCCCCGCTCACGCCTAGGCCCACCCGTTATCTCCCACCTCCAACCGCCCCTGCCACGTTCTCCACCACGCACGCACAGCAGACGGGTCCCCACCTCGCCACGCTCCTCTCCGCGCCCCAACCTCGGCCCCGAGCCCTCCCCTACAAAGCACCTACTCCCCTCTCTCTTTTTCCCCTCGCCCCGCACCCAGCCGTGCCCCCAGGCTGCTGGAATTGCTCGCCAGAGCAAGTCCGGCCGCCGCCGCCTTCGGCCGCACGCCCCGGCCACCCGAGCCCGACCCCGGCCACGCCACCACCGCCACCGCGTCGGCCACGCCGAGCCGCACGTTCTCCGCCCGTGCGCCACCACCGAGGACCGCCGGAGCGCCGGCGACCCCTGCTTCCGAGCCACCGCCGCCATCCGCCATCGCCGATCGCCCCCACAGTGAGCTCCACCTCCTCTTTTCCCCTTTCTTCTTCCCTTAAGTGTAGGCCGTTGGATCTTGATCTAGAGGATCAGATTAGATCAGAGCGCGCCACATGGCAGCCCAGTCAGCCCCCCGGTCAAACCTAGTCAAATGTTGTATAAATTCAAATTTAAATGGCAGAAATTGCTCCCATCTTGTAAAATCAGTATAAAATGAACCAGAGGTCCAAAAATTGCAAACTTTATATCGTTGGAAATCTATTGATATGTAGAATCCAACCATGACATAATACTGTATAGGTTCTGTTAGGAATTTTCACCATAATTCAAAACAGAGAATTAACCCTTTGCCACTATAAAATTTGTGTAAATTAATCCAGTGGTCCAAAATTTACAAATTTGTAGTCTCTGGAACCCTTAGAAAAGGTAGATCATCATGGAACCAGAGTTGGCCAAAGTTGATACGTGCACAAACTTGCTTTTGTAAATCTAATCAAATCAGTATTCTCACAATAATTCAAATTCTATAAACTATTTTTGAATGAATCCAATTGCATTAGTCTTGTATTACTGTACCCCATCCAGAGATGTCAAGTTTAGATTTTTACAAAACATAAAACCTTGCAGTAACTATTTTAAGTGATGTTTATGCATTGTTTAAGTGATTAATAGTGTAATAATGAAATCTTAATAATACAAATACAACCACAGAACATTACCAACATTCTAAATACCAGAGGACACTAAATACAAAATTTTCACATCATCCCTGTGTGTGAAATTAAATAGTGCATATCATGCATGCATACATGTCTATGGTTGTGAATGTTGAATGTTATGTTTATTTGGCTCCTGTTTGGCTTGTTTAGATTGCGAGGAGGACCAGGGTCTTGCTTGTGATTGCTGTGATTGTTCAGGTTGCTTTGACCAAGGCAAGTGACACTCATCTTCTCACCCATTTTTATATAATGCATTAGTGTTTTTCTAGTAGTATGCATGATAGGTTGTTCTTTGTTTTCAAAGTGTATGCAATGCTAAATTCCTAGTAGTGTATAGCCACCCCTGAATTCCCCCTATTAGGTAAATACTTTGCCATACCTGGCTACTATCAAAATTGTCACCACTTTTGTATTGATTTGGTGGTTTACAAAATTTACAAAAGTTTGAAAACTAACAACCTTAATGCACCCCTGGGTGGACTGGCTTGGAATGGTGGCTGAATGAATTGTGGACCGCCACCAAGGAACAAAGAGATTTGTAGGTTTTCACTGTTTTAGATAGCTTCCAGTCCAACCTTATGGTATATGGCTCTGCCAAGATTCTTAAGTTGTGGAGGTTCATCCTGTTGTCAGATCAGTGGGTGGTAGCAAAATTATAGGAGTAACGGATCTGGCTGGTATGGGTGAACTTCTCTTCCCAAAGGTCTTGTCTCATCTTACTCTTGGGTAGGATGGGTCTTAAGGTGAAAGTGCACAACCTCTCGAGAGTTAAATCTAAGATCTTAGCCGTGTCCCCGGTCATGGACAATTTGAGCTATTAGGCAGGGATTGTACTGAAGAATCTCAACACCCTTTTGTTTTCTGAAATCAATTAAAATGCGCTAGTAACCTCTTTTAGGTGCACATGGTGACCCCTCTATGCCCCTTAATAAACTTCATGGTGTGTCATGGTGCGCCCTCTGAACACCCATGATGAATTTCAAAGTTATCAAATGTTTTATCAAATAGAGGACAAAACTGGCTTTATGCAAGTAGCCGAGCTCCACCAGCCAAATATCATGTAGTTAGTCTTTTCAAAATTGACACCAAATAAGTGCCATTTGCTAGTACATCATTGTACTGACCTCCATTCGTGGGGCTGCATATTCAAACGTGCAAGTCGCTCTGATGAAGGTTACTAATATGATCTCGAGTCTACATTCTAACATGTCTGCCTGTGGCGCATGATGAAGATGGAGGCGCCATGCTACTTTATTTCCGTTGTGTTAGATATTTGAACTTTATTTGAATGCTAGTCATTTGGACTATGCCAGTTGTATTTCCCCTTATTTGTCATATTGGATCATTACGTTGTAATATTGATACTATTGCTATGAATGTTATATTTTGTACTGTGGTGCTATCAGTTATCCAGGGAGTAGCACTGAACACAGGTGTTCTACCTTTGTTAAAAGGTAGGGCGTTACAAAAATGGTATCAGAGCATAGTGTTGCCTGTAGAATTGAGACCCTAGGTTTGGATTAGAAATAGGAAGACCCTAGGATGAAAAATCTATCTATTCTTGTTTCTATAAGAAAAAAAGTGTACTTTGTGAACTTCTAGTACTCTCATCTATTCCATCTTCAAAAGTATTTTCCTCTTTCCTTAGATGACCTAACTCATGAAAACCATAAAGGAAGACGAGCAAGTAGCCATATTCTTTAGCTTGTTAAGGTAGTCAAGTGGCGTTAGATGACCCATTGAATCATATGTATTCCTTTACGTTCTGTTGTATTGCCCTACTACCAGATGTATGGCAGTACCAACTAGTCTATGCGTATTTTTGAACCTTATTACTTATTAAAGAAAGTTTGGATTTTCTTGTTTTGAATTATTTTGTTTATTGTGTGAATTGTTTGTGCATGGGTAGGAAATTTTATTCCCTAGATCTGTCTATCTTGTTTCACATCTATGCTAAAACAACCACAAATGCCTCCAAGACGTGATCCAACCCAATTGGTAATTTTGGAATCCCAAGGTGTGGATGTTAACTTGAGAATGGACTGGATGACTATCCATAAAGGAGTCATAGATTGTGTTAGTAGATCAATCACACTCACTACCCCTGAAGGAAAAAAGGATTCAATTCAAATCCCAATTGAATGTTGGAGATTTAGGCTAAACAATCTTAAGGGGGTTAGCCTAGATCAAGTACACATAGTGAAGAAATACCCTGATGTCTTTCCTGAGGAATTACCAGGAATGCTTCCAGACAGAGAAGTGGAGTTTCTTATCGACTTGCTTCCGGGCACTGGCCCTATAGCAAAGAGACCTTACCCTATGTCCACTGATGAGTTGAAAGAAATAAAAAATCAGCTTGAGGAGCAGCTGCGCAAAGGATTCATCAGAGAGAGTTCATCCCCGTGGGGAGCCCCAATTCTGTTTGTTATGAAGAAGGACAACAGTCAGCGTTTGGTGATGGACTATCGATCACTGAATGAAGTAACCATCAAAAACAAATATCCCCTACCGAGGATCAATGACTTGTTTGATCAGCTAGAAGGAGCTAGTGTGTTTTCCAAGATCGATCTTCGGTCTGGATACTTTCAACTCAAGATTAGAGAGCATGACATACCCAAGACCGCTTTTGTCACTAGATATGGCTCATATGAGCATACGGTGATGACCTTTGGCTTAACCAATGCCCCATCATACTTCATGATTATGATGAACAAAGTGTTCTGGAATTTCTTGATAAGTTTGTCGTAGTCTTCATTGACGACATACTGATCTATTCCAAGAGTGTTAAGGAACATGAGGAACACCTTCATCTAATTATGGAGAAGCTACGGGAACATAAGTTGTATGCAAAGTTCAGTAAATGTGAGTTCTGGCTGAGTGAAGTAGGATTTCTTGGCCACGTGGTATCCAAGGATGGAATTGCCGTCGACCCTTCAAAGGTGACTGCTGTGACATAATGGGAAACTCCTAAAACGTCGGAGAAATCCGTAGTTTCTTAGGTTTGGCTGGTTACTATAGAAGATTCATTGAGAATTTCTCCAAGATTGCTAAACCCATGACTGAATTGTTGAAGAAAGAAAAGAAATATGAGTGGACTGATGCTTGTGAAGCCAGCTTTCAAGAATTGAAGAAAAGATTAGTGTCTGCTCCGGTGTTGTGTCTACCTGATCTAGAGAAAGAATTTCTAGTGTACTGTGACGCATCACGTCAAGGACTTGGGAGTGTGTTGACACAAGGAGGTAAAGTAGAAGCTTATGCTTCCATACAGCTCAAGACACATGAAGGCAACTACCCTACTCATGACTTAGAGTTAGCTTCAGTAGTTCATGCCTTGAAGACCTGGAGACACTACCTGATGGGGAAGCGTTGTGAAGTACTCACCGATCACAAGAGTCTGAAGTATATTTTCACTCAGAAGGATCTGAACATGAGGCAGAGAAGATGGTTAGAGCTCATCAAGGATTACGACATGAGTTTGCAATACCATCCCGGTAAAGCAAACGTAGTCGCTGATGCCCTGAGCCGTAAGACTTATGTGAACTGTCTATCAAGCAAGGAGTTACCCAAGGATTTGTGTGAAGCATTTAGGGATCTCAGCTTGGAAGTTGTACCAGAAGTTTTTGTAGCGTCACTAATAATTCAACCAACATTGATGGATAAAATCCGAGAAACCGAGAAAGGAGATAAAGAAATAGAAGAAGTCAGGAGAGTCTTGAAGGAAGCATTGGCGGAAGGAAGAACAACAGAATTCCGTGAAGATGAGCAAGGAACTGTTTGGTTTGGGAAACATATATGTGTACCCAAATACCCCGACCTAAGGAAGTAGATTTTCCAAGAAGCCCATGAGTCTCCATATTCCATTCATCCTGGTAATACTAAGATGTATATGGATTTGAAGGAGAGATTTTGGTGGAATGACTTGAAGAAGGACATTGCAGAGTACATAGCCAAATGTAACACATGTAGTAAGGTGAAAGCTCAACATCAGAAACCAGCGGGTTTGTTGCAACCGTTGAAAGTTCTAGATTAGAAATGGGATCAAATTGGTATGAACTTCATAACTGGATTACCTCGAACCAAATCCGGGTATGATTCAATCTGGGTAGTAGTCTGTCATTTGACCAAGGTAGCTCACTTTGTGCCAGCGAAGACCACTTACACAAGTGCAAAGCTAGCGGATATCTACATGAAGAGGATTGTGTGCCTCCATGGTGTACCCAAGAGTATCGTGTCTGATAGAGGTACCCAATTTACCTCACATTTCTTGAAACAATTGCATGAATCACTAGGAACTAGGCTGGAGTTCAGTACAACTTTTCATCCACAGACAGATGGTCAAACAGAAAGAGTAAATCAGATCCTAGAAGGCATGTTGAGAGCTTGTGCTCTAGATTATGGATCTAGTTGGGATGACAACCTGCCATATGCAGAATTCTCTTACAACAACAACTATCAAGCCAGTATTGAGATGTCACCATTTGAAGCCTTGTATGGGAAGAAATGCACCACACCACTACTGTGGAGTGGGTTAGGAGAAAGAAGTTTGTTTGGACCTGATATTATTCAAGAAGCTGAAGACAAAGTTAGACTGATCAAAGATAGATTGAAGATAGCACAATCCAGGAAGAAGAGATATGCTGATAAAAAGCGTAGCGATGTTTCCTATGAGGTAGGAGATAGAGTTTACCTCAGAGTGTCACCTCTACGAGGAGTGAAAAGATTTGGAATCAAAGGGAAATTAGCCCCGAGATTCATAGGACCATTCAAGGTGTTATCTCACAAAGGAGAAGTAGCCTTTGAGATTGAGTTGCCTGAAATTCTTTCAGCCATGCACAATGTGTTACATGCCAGTCAGTTAAAGAAATGTCACCCTGAGATGTTAGAGACCCCACTAAAGGATACCGTACCTCTTGAGGAAGTTCATTTGGAGAGTGACCTGACCTATGAGTAGAAACCAATCAAGATCTTGGAAAGAGCTGAAAGGAATACTCGTACCAAGACTATCAAGTTCTGGAAAGTTCAGTGGAGTCACCATACTGAGGAAGAAGCAACTTGGGAGCGCGAAGACAATCTTCGAGAAGATCACCATCACCTATTTGCTAGCCTTTCCGAAGCCCGGGGACGTGCTTCATCTTAAGGGGGTTAGTCTATAACATCACAAGTTTTCAAAATTTAAAACCATCATGCATTCATATCATTCATGCATTTGAAATTCAAATAAGAACAAACAAAACCCAAATAGGTCAAACCCTAATTGTGTTATGTTGCTATTTAACCTATGAGCTAAATATTATTTTATTTATTTTTCAAATAAACCTTTTCTTGTATCTTTTAGTCCTAAAACCATCCTCTGGATTTTACAAAATTTTAGAGACAAATTTGAGCTCATTCGGAGCTATGGTTTAAAAGTTATGAAATAAAACAGAAAAGAAAAAAAAAGAAAAAGGAAAACAACAACAAAAAATTGGGACCGAAACGGCCGAAACTGGGTCGGCCTGAGCCAACCCAGCTCGGCCGAAATGGCCCAGTCAGCGCGCCCCTCCTCCTCTCTTCTCTCTTCCCCGCTGACGCCTGGGGCCCACCCGTCATCTCCCACCTCCACCCGCCCCGACCACATTCTCCACCACGCACGCACAGCAGCCGCGTCCCCACCTCGCCACGTTCCTCCCCACGCCCCCAACCTCGGCCCCTATCCCTCGTCTACAAAGCCCCTACTCCCCTCTACCTTTTCCCCCTCGCCCCGCACCCAGCCGCGCCCCCAGGTTGTTGGAATTGCTCGCCGGAGCAAGTCCGGCCGCCACCTTCGGTCGCACGCCCCCGCCACCCGAGTCCGACCCCGGCCACGCCACCACCGCCACCGCGTCGGCCACGCCGAGCCGCATGTCGTCCGCCCGTCCTCCGCCACGGAGGACCGTTGGAGCGCCAGCGACCCCCGCGTCCGAGCCGCCGCCGCCATCCGCCATCCGCCATCCGCCATCGCCGGCCGCCCCCACAGTGAGCTCCACCTCCTCTTTTCCCCCTTTCTTCTTCCCTTAAGTGTAGGCCGTTGGATCTTGATCCAGAGGATCAGATTAGATCACTTAACCGAATAGGTACCGACCAATTAGAGTGCGCCACATGGCAGCCCAGTCAGCCCCGGTCAAACCTAGTCAAATGGTGTTTGAATTCAAATTTAAATGGCAGAAATTGCTCCCATCTTGTAAAATCAATATAAAATCAACCAAGGTCCAAAAATTGCAAACTTTATATCGTTGGAAAGCAATTGATATGTAGAATCCAACCATGCCATAATACTGTATAGGTTATTTGAAGAATTTTGCACCATAATTCAAAACAGAGAATTAACCCTTTGCCACTATAAAATTTGTGTAAATTAATCCAGTGGTCCAAAATTTACAAATTTGTAGTCTCTGGAACCCTTAGAACATGTAGATCATCATGGAACCAGAGTTGGCCAAAGTTGATACGTGCACAAACTTTCTTTTGTAAATCCAATAAAATCAGTATTCTGACAATAATTCAAATTCTATAAACTATTTTTGAATGAATCCAATTGCATTAGTCTTGTATTACTGTGCCCTATCCAGAGATGTCAAGTTTAGATTTTTACAAAACATAAAACCTTGCAGTAACTATTTTAAGTGATGTTTATGCATTGTTTAAGTATTTAATAGTGCTATAAATGAAATCTTAATAATACAAATACAACTAGAGAACATTACCAACATTCTAAATACCAGAGGACACTAAATACAACATTTTCACATCATCCCTATGTGTGAAATTATATAGTGCATATCATGCATGCATACATGTCTATGGTTGTGCATGTTGAATGTTATGTTTATTTGGCTCCTGTTTGGCTTGTTTAGATTGTGAGGAGGACCAGGGTCTTGCTTGTGATTGCTGTGATTGTTCAGGTTGCTTTGAGCAAGGCAAGTGACACTCATCTTCTCACCCATTTTTATATAATGCATTAGTGTTTTTTAGTAGTATGCATGATAGGTTGTTCTTTGTTTTCAAAGTGTATGCAATGCTAGAATTCCTAGTAGTGTATAGCCACCCCTGAAACCCCCCTGTTAGGTAAATGCTTTGCCATACCTGGCTACTATCAAAATTGTCGCCGCTTTTGTATTGGTTTGGTGGTTTACAAAATTTACAAAACTTTGAAAACTAACAGCCTTAATGCACCCCTGGGTGGACTGGCTTGGAATGGTGGCTGAATGCATTGTGGACCGCCACCCAGGAACAAAGAGATTTGTAGGTCTTCACTGTTTTAGAAAGCTTCTAGTGCAGCCTTATGGTATATGGCTCTGCAAAGATTCTTAAGTTGTGGAGGTTCATCCTGTTGTCAGATCAGTGGGTGGTAGCAAAATTATAGGAGTAACGGGTCTGGCTGGTATGGGAGAACTTCTCTTCCCAAAGGTCTTGTCTGATCTTACTCTTGGGTAGGATGGGTCTTAAGGTGAAAGTGCACAACCTCTCGAGAGTTAAATCTAAGATCTTAGTCGTGTCCCCGGTCATGGACAATTTGAGCTACTAGGCAGGGATTGTACTGAAGAATCTCAACGCCCTTTTGTTTTCTGAAATCAATTAAAATGCGCTAGAAACCTCTTTTAGGTGCACATGGTGAGCTCTCTGTGCCCCTTAATAAACTTCATGGTGTGTCATGGTGCGCCCTCTGAACACCCATGATAAATTTCAAAGTTATCAAATGTTATATCAAATATAGGACAAAACTGGCTTTATGCAAGCAGCCGGGCGCCACTAGCCAAATATTGTGTAGTTAGTCTTTTCAAAATTTCCACCAAATAAGTGTAATTTGCCAGTACATCATTGTACTGACCTCCATTCGTGGGGCTGCATATTCAAACGTGCAGGTTGCTCTGATGAAGGTTACTTATAGGATCTCGAGTCTATATTCCAACATGTCTGCCTGTGGCGCATGATGAAGATGGAGGCTCCATGCTACTTTATTTCTGTTGTGTTAGATATTTGAACTTTATTTGAATGCTAGTCATTTGGACTATGCCAGTTGTATTTCCCCTTATTTGTCGTACTGGATCATTACGTTGTAATACTGATACTATTGCTATGAATGCTATATTTTGTACAATGGTGCTATCAGTGATCCAGGGAGTAGCACTGAACACAGGTGTTCTATCTTTGTTAAAAGGTAGGGCGTTACATGCATGCAGTCAAAAAAAAACAAAGCTCTGATGGCGCTTGACGGGGCTTGATGGAGTCTCTTGATTCCTCCCCAATAACGGCGCTAGAAAATAGTCTTGATGACATTGGGACTCCAAGTGCAGAATGTTGTGTCAGCATAGTATTTTCCCCACAAGAGTGATTGGAGGGTTTATATCGAACTCACGGGAAACTGAGCAAAGAGTATTCTCTTCTCTCTTCTTCTAGCAATTCTGCAAGTAAAATAAAAGCCTTGTGTCCCCAACCCCACCGTGTGTTCGTCAAGCACAAGGTTTCGTGTAAGTTAATAAAACACAAGTAAAAATAAAGCGGGTAAAACTAGATGAAATAAAGTAACTAAGTAAAAAATGTAAAGGGGTTGATTATTTTTGGTGTTTTGGATGCAAATAAGAAACGTAAATATTTTTGTATTTTCGGATTAAAGTAATAGTGCAAGTAGAAAACAAGATAAAAGCAATATGAAGGTGTTTCTTATGATAAAAGTGGACCGGGGTTCATGGGTTCACTTGACTATTCTCTCTTTTAAGTTGTAGTGGACAAATAGTAATTCATCAATGAGATATGAGGATGAAAAATAATAAGGAGAGTGAATTCGGTGTTCACATGGGTACGTGCGCACCCTCTCCCTACCGTTGGATTTGTTCCAAGATTGCGATTTCATAGACGGCAATGAAACGGCGTCAAATCTGCATCCAGCCACACGCGGAGAGAAAGCGATGGAGGGCCCCACCTTATCGTTTAGCTGCTGTCTTCTCCCCGTGGGTCTCCTCTGTTCAGAAAAAGCTCCAGGGTCTCGATCTCCTCGCTGCACGAGCGCGCGACGTCGGCACTGGCGCGACGCGAGCGCGAGGAGTTCGACGACGTCATCGGCGAGGCCGAGGTCGGCGACGGGGAGGATGTCGAGGAGCGTGGCGAGTTCGTGCTGCAGCTCGAGCACCCGAGCGGCCACCTCAACCTTCCAGCACGTGGGATCTCATCGGCCGCCAGTGGGATCTCGTCGACCGCCGGTCGACCTCCCCACTACATGCCCGACAGCGCCGGCCTCCCCAGGCGCGTTCCCGACGGCGGCGGCGGCGTGCCCGGCGAAAGGGGCATCCCTAGGCGCGTTCCCGGCGGAGGCACGACCTCGGCGCTAGCCCGACGACAGCGGCGCGACCCGCTGGTCTGGGTTGGCCTGGGCGCGGGCGCACGAGTCACAGAGGCGGCCGTGGACTACGAACTCGACGGGGTGGTTCTGCTCGGGCGTCCGGGCGGAGCGGCCAGATGTGGCAGATGGATGCGGCAGATGGCATGGGCGATGCAGCTCCATCGACCAAGCAGTGGACGGGGGCGGGTGGAGCAGCGATCCCGTTGGCCTCCTGCGCGTCCCACCCCTCCGATTACATTAGCCCAGGAAGACGCCCGCGAGGAGGACGACTTGGCCGTCGACGCTGCCGCCTTTTGACTCGATTAGGCCTACCAACGACAATCCGCTTGAGCCTCTCCTTGCGCGTGCCTTCCGCAAGCTGACTGCCATGACATGGAAGAATCCTAGCGGGATACGCTGCCGGTTCCGCGAGGTGTAGGTGAGGCATGGCGGGCACCAAGATTTCACACCAGTAGGCGATGGGCCGGCGACCTTCTCTGCCCCTTTCTCTCGTCCCGCTGCAACGCCACTCTTGGATTATCACGAATCGACAGTCAAATCCTCTCTCTCTCTATTCTGATTTGAAGATGGAAAAGGGGATAAAGAACGAGCTGCGTGCAGGCCGGCTTCGGGGAGACGGGGACGCGTTTAAATCAGCTCAGAAAATGGCTAAATTGGCAACATCAGCGTGTTATCACCTAACGGACAAACCTAACACTGTTAGACACGTGTCAGCTTCTGGGTGCGTGCTCACGTACCCATGTGATCATCGAGCTTCATCCGAAAATAATAATATGAGTAAGACACGCATTCATATAGTCATCACGTCCTAACATAGAGATGATGAAACACATCCTCTTATAGTCCACAAGGAAGAGAAAACTCCATGCAATCTTGTATTAAGAATTCACAGAGTATAGCCATAAGTACTTTGACATGATGTTTGAATATCAAATATGCTACCTTGACCAAACAAGATCATCACTTTTGTCACGTGATGAACATAGCACATGCATTCACTTTATCCCTAGTGAGGTAGGAAAAGAAAAAGGCAAAGCCATAATAGAACATGAAATTTTTTGTCACTATTCAATCAATAAACCATGCTACTCCATCTAAGATACACATCACCCCACACACGCTCTTGCATAGATGTTGGATCCGAATAAATACTTAAGAACGGAGTACGTAATATGCATCTATCGATACATATTACACATAATACGATCAGATCTCATAGCACAATATCATAGAATATGATGCACCACATAAGTATAACAAATATGTCCATAATCATGTGCGACAGCTCATATGGCACTACGAAGTATGAAAAACATGAGAGAAATAGATCAAGCTACTGCCACAAACCCGTAGTCCAGAGGTGGAATACTCTTCCTTGATCATGGTGATGATGATGAAGACGTTGGAGAAGGTGGAGATCCCTCCGGCGATGATCCCGACGGAGTTTCCCCTCTCCAATCTTCTCTGCTGCAGCCTCCATTTTCGCGTTTCTATCTTTGTGCAGTGCTCTCCTCCCGAGAACTCTTCGGGACCATATATATAGTGATTTTTAGGTCAAAGTACGTCGGTGGGCGTAAAGATCACGTGATTTGGACGACCGATGGCCGAAAGAGCACATGTGGCGCGCCCTACATGTTTGGGCGCGCCACCTGGTGTATTTTGGGCCTCAGACTCATCCAGGTGTGCTTCCAGGTCCCAGTGTGCTTCTCCCGATGAAAAAATGACGGTCCAAAAATCCTAGGTCAATTTGACCCCGTATAGGTCTCTGAAAGTGAAAAATACACAAAACGGGTTTTCCTTTTCTGCAGAGTTATAAACCAAATAAAGAGGATCATTAGTAAATCCCCATAAATCAATGTAAAACATGGTATTATCGTCATATATGTAGGAATTCAATATGATAAAGGACAAAGTTCATGTATGCATTTTACATGCATCAACATCCTGAAGCTTAACCTATGCTCGTCCCGAGCATAAAGGTGATAAAACTAACATGAACTTTTGAGTTTATTATATATAGCTTCTAAATAATTATGCAAAGTATCACAAGGTTCAGTCAATAAAGAATGATAATAAGTAATATGAACTCATCAAGTGATAACTCTTACATTCTTCAAAGCATGCATAATAGTAAATAGCATTGTAAGAAACATGAATGATAAGTAATATGAATCATAAATCATGATTAGGAGAATCCTATAGAATTGTTGGAAGACTCTTTATCATCTCTTTTCAGGAATATTTATTTTGACTCTTGAACACAAGAAAGTATGCACGAATGTATGTGCTAAACCTCCAACAAAATAAAAAGTACAGAGAATAAAATAAGGTTTTGAGCTATGCAATTCATGTAAACAATAATAATAAGGATGGGGTACCAAGTATCTCATGTAAAAAAGATATCTATGTGTCATGAGTTTGACCTCTTATGAGTAAGTGTTGCCTCGTTTTCTTGAATGCTAAGGACTACACCTCTCGTTTCACAACTTTGGGTTACCAAACTTTTCAACATACATGTTTCAACTAAGTATCGCAATAGGGTACCTTCATGCCGCATGTACAAAGGACCAAAGGAAATGGGTATCTCAACTATACGCCATCCATACCGGGACAACATGAATAACAGACGTTGAGCATTTTCTCTAACTCTCTCTCACTTTTTTCTCATACTCTTTTTTTCTTTGTTTTTCTTTTCTTTTCTTTTTCCACTCTCTTTCTTTTTTTCACAACTCTTTTTCGCTTACTTTTTTCACTCTTCCTATTGAGGAAGCTCGCTGCTGAAACTTTCACCATCATTAATCATGGCTTCGGTTAGCGGCCCATTGCTCTTCTCGAACAATGTGTGCATACTTACTCTTAAATAACCTCCATTTATTCCACAAAAGATAGCCATCAACAAAACAAAATAAATGATGATCAATGCAGGGTACAATACCCCGATAGTGCAATGTTGAAAGACTTCCCCAGTAAACATGGTTACGGTCTAGCTCATTACTCATAATCAGTCAAACCCACAACATGCATAGTGGTACTGGTATTTTCCTTCCATACCTTACTTTCTTATGAGCTTTAAATTACACAACAAGGATATTTTGAAAAGGTTGGACAGAAAACACACACATTATACTTGAAATAGAAAGTGCTACATAGGTACGTAAGATAAACATTGGATTTGAGTTGAGCTTGGAAATAGGTCTATGCTTGTGTAAGAATTCAAATCTTTTGGCTAGCAAGAGATCTAAAATCATGCAATAGTATCCATAGATTACTCATTCATCATCAAACAATGATACTTAAAATTAAACATCTATGCATACTAACAAGAAGTAGCACTGAATAAGTGTAATATCACAGGTTTAGAGGCTACAAAATGAGAGACCACCAAAGTGTGCATTGCATTCATGCATAGAAAATCGGGGGAATTTTCGCGCTTTGAAATAAAACTTGTCATAGTAACTGAAGTTTCACTGGACTTGCTGGAATTGAAGTAGATCATCAAGTCAAGCGCTATAAACTTCACGGTGATCTTTGCTAAAACCTTGTTTTGGGTAGAGATGATTTGATCTATGGGTTAGATCAAATGGGATTAGCTTTACAATAACAACACTTTAAGTGAGGATCAAATACCAGATCCTATAAAGGATCATAACATGGTATTCCTTATAACAACACATTCTTTAAGAATCAAACCCCAGCTTATTAACACTTAAAAGTTAGCAACTACCTTTGTGGGTAATTTAGTTCACTTCTAAACTTATTACCAAATAAGGTAAACCACAGGTTCTAAAGTGCATAAAAGCCACACATTCTTATTTAAATCATAACTTATTAGATATATGGAATCTCATAAAACTAAACCCGTTTACATTACGAATTATAGTTCAAACTATTTAAATAAAACTAACTATGAGTATTTTGAAACTCATATGATCATGCATTGGTGAAATCAAACACCAACTATTCAAAATTGAGGAATAACCTTCAACCTTGATCTTTTGAACAATATTATAATATAAATCCAATCAAATATGATATAGTTCCTTATCCACAATAATAAAACCATCCACAAGATATTTAGTAACAAATGCCACTTGGCTATCCAAAAATAAATCATATGAGAGGATAATGATCATGCCACATAGGATGAAAATATCTACATGACTTGCATTCCAAGCTATGCCACCTCATCTCAAAGGATTGCTATGGATGAGGGCATGACAATCAAGCACTTTACAAATCAAACCAAAACAAGAGTCACCCATTTATGTGTCATGATACTAGAGCTTGCCCAATCCTATAAAAGGAGCCACACCCTTCATCCATTTGATCATATAGTACCATGTTACAAGGAAACCAAAGTCTTGAGACTACCCATACATTAGCTAGGATCAAGATGAAGAAGCTAGGAGGTGGAGGCATACCACAAGATGTAGGTTTATCAGATTTGCTGAAGAACAAGCTACATAAGATACCAAGGTAGAATTCCTAGGAAAACCATATATTTAGATGATCATATCATCATCTTTGGGGTAGGACCTGTTGACTGCCAAAACCCACCGGCGGGCAGCGGCCTTGTCAACACCGTAGAGCCGGGAAGAGCCTAGAGCTGCGGCTGGCTGAGACCCCTCCGAGCGACGGCCCGCAATGCTCTTCTGGTCACACGCGGCGATGCGAAGTGCAAGGGCGTGCCACCCGACCTATACCCGGTCGTGAAGGTGATGGGGATGCCTCGCTTAGTTTCTCCGTAGGCACACATGTAAACATTAAATACGAGCCTCGATCGGCTCTCGTGTTATCCCGTGAATCGGCTCAAAGAGCCGATCCACCCATGATTCGTACGGGTGCACGAATACTTGGTGGTCCTGCTTGATCAAGATAAAGCTAATGAGATCTACGACGATTTAGGGTTTTCACCGCATAATCGGATCATCCTACTCCGAGTTGGGCTCGCGGCCACGCACGGTGCTCGTAAGCCGATCCTAAACAAGGCCTAAAAACCAACATGAAGTTGATCCCTCGGAACATCCTGTTTAGGACTTGCGAACGCCACCCTACGTGCCACCGGATCCTCCCCCTTTGTAAGGCCTAACTATTGCAGATATTAAACTAATCCTTGTAGAAAAAAGGAGCAATCGTAACGGATCAGATCTACTAAATAATGATCAAGCGGGGTGCCGCCCCACACCCGAGATAGGTGTGAGGGCGGCTAGATATGCAAGGGTTGCACTACGTAAGCATGCTTAAACGAAGAACAATGCTAACCCTAACACATCTATGATAACTACGTTGCTCACCATCAAAAGCGCTTCAAGACGAGCAACGCATGAACAACGTGGCTTAGTGCCGCCTAGATCGCAAGATGCGATCTAGGCAAACATGTCGCTTACCCGATAGAAACCCTCGAGACGAAGGAGTTGGCGATGCGCCGAGATTGGTTTGTTTGGGGTTGAACGTGAGTTGTTGTTTATTCCATAAACCCTAGGTACATATTTATAGTCCAAATGGACTTTCTAATGTGGGCGTGCACTAAGCCGTGCACGAGTAAGTTTCTATCTCTAAAGTAAGATGCGATCTAATATGTTACAGATACACGGGCAATTAAGCCCAACTTGGTATAAAAGGCCGATTCATGTATTCCTTCTATATATATTTCTTCACGTCCATCTCGATCGCGGCCCACCTCTGACTTGGTCAAATTCTGGTGATAACACATGCCCCCCTGGTTTTGGAAATGACATTTCCAAAATCATCGTGCTCTTCTCTCGTCGGGTCATGTCGTGGCAGCACCGTTGCAGTATCCTTTGTTTCCTCATATTTTGCAGTGAGGAGCCATGATGCCGATAATGAGGGCAGCGAGGATTAGTGACATGGCATCAGTAGTATGCAAGCAATCGGCTTTCCTTGAGCAATCGGTTCTTTATTAAAAACCCTCCTTTGTTACTGAAGAAGCGTTCCCAGCCAGTCGTCTTGCCGATAGTCAAAGTCACACGATCTTCAAAAAAAGAACCGATGGCGCCGCATCGGTCTCTCTCATAAACACACTGGGTAACGTCAAGCTAGCCGCCCTTCCAAACGGTAACCCGCGACCTCCATCTGAAAAGACAGAGTCAGATCCCCAAATCGCCGCCTGAGCAGTTCCAATCCACCACCACCTACACAGATCTCGACCGCGCTGCTTCCAATTTCTTCAACGCATCTCATGGCGGAATCATCCAATACCGATACCACGGCTTCCGGACCGAAGGTAATCCTCAACCTCTCCTCGCCGTTTGACTTGACAGGGGATTAATGCAAACACCTGAATTAATGCCTCGCTCCGCTACTAATTTAGGTTTCGTACATTCTTCTGCCACATCCTTCTCTCGCAAATTCGATGTGCCTCGGTCCTCGTTCTTCCGAGAGCCCCGCCCTGTTAATTTCGTGCGAAGCTAACAGTAATCCCCTTTGTGAGCCGTAACCTAGATCCGACTTCCCGGGCCGACCGCCGCGAGCCTGGCCTAACCCCCCGAAGGTTGGGTGGCATGGTACAATAGGGTATCAAAATCCCATTATGCCACTTGGGAAACCATAGGAATAGCCGATGCCCCGTCATTATCGCTATCTCCTCTTGAGAAGAATGAGAACATCCCGAAAACCATCGGCTACTTCTGGTCCGATGCATCGAACTCGCTTCATGTTTGGTCATGGCCCTATGACCCCGACCCCGCTCGGATGTGGCCATGATCACCGGGCTAGACATTGCATCCCCCAGCCCTTCTCGCCTTCAAGCTGCCAAAAGTCCCTTTCACCCTCTCCTCTAAAAAAGAGTGTACCAGCTCGGGGCGCCTATCTCAATCGCTATATGAAAACCAAAGGCCCCGTGACGAGAGGGAGCACACAGCCCTTTCCGACTTTCGGGCCGGAGCACTTCATATTCTGCGGTCCATCACTTGCTCCCACCAAGAATTACCTCTCCCTGGCCTATGAGCTTGCTAAAGGCACAAAACTCGGCCTAGGCAAACTATTTCTTGGAGAAATTTATCGATCCCTTCAACTGATGTCTGTCAAACTGTTCTCCCGCAAGACAGTTAAAACTGGCGGCCCCTGGTGGTTCATTCAGTTGTGGGCCCAACTATATTTCCAAAGCCAAATCCCAGACTTCCCATCGCTGACCACCTGCACCTTTCCGGATGAAACTGGAAAGGAAATTCGATGCACCAGCTACGGCCAAGCTCTGTATGGTCTCCCGGGCAGCAGGCTGATCCCCCAGGAAGCAGCAGGGTGGTTTAAGATTTTCTTCCAAGGTTTGGACAACCCCCTGTTCCACCCTT
The DNA here is from genome assembly GCF_022539505.1 of Lolium rigidum. NCBI lineage: Eukaryota > Viridiplantae > Streptophyta > Magnoliopsida > Poales > Poaceae > Lolium > Lolium rigidum. Next base: position 141,695,363 of record NC_061512.1, read on the forward strand.
ACACTGAATCGGCAAGTTTCGAAAACCCCGTCTCTTTCCGATTGGATGACTTTGCCGATGACGCCAGCACACAACACTTGTACTCTCTCATGATCCGTCCTTGCTTCCTCCTCGTTGGCATGAGTACCTCGAACCGGATCATCAAACCCGGTTATGAGTGTTATCAACCAAGTAGTAGCGGCTCGACAGCTTGGTCTCGGACAGGTGCCTCCACACTTCTTCCTACACCACCTGACAGCAAGTAGAGCTGAATTGCCTGACATCCTCACTGCCCAGAGGTGTTATACCTTCTTTGACGCTTTGGCCATACCAATTCCGCATGACCTCCGTTTCTCCTTCACCACCGATGGTTTTGAAACTTGGTGGTCTATGTGGAAGACCCACGTCTTCGGGAGGGCCCTAGGACCACTCGCTGAAGGAGCTTGACGCCGAGTATGATCCCCCGCGCACTGTGCACTCGTCACTTAAGCGTTTCTTGCAATTACCTTATGGTGATTGTCTCGTGACCTAACTCTTTTTTCCTAGCAGCAACTAGATGGCCCGGCTCCCACGCAAACCGACGGTTCCCCTTTCGAATTTCTTCCTCCGGCACCTGCTGGTTCTCTTCTGCCAGAGCTCGCCACCCCTGAAGAAAGTCATAATGCAGAGTCAGCCGATTTCACCGAAATCGGCTCCCAAGAGCAGAGCATCTTCAGGACCAGTTGCCCCCCGAGCCTCAACTCAGGCGAGGACGGCGGTGAGGAAGGTAGCGGCCAGGAAAACCCTGAAGCGTAAAGCTCCGGCCCAGGAAAGCTTGCGTGTAAGTTGGTTCAGACCCTGTAGGCACTTGTCCGTTTTTTTCAAAGAATTTGTTTATGACACGCTTGTATCCTTTCCTACAGGCCTCCACTGAAGGATCCTCTAGCGGGGCCGAAGAAACCAGCCAAGGAGACTCGAGCTTGAGTGATTCCGAGAGGTCCACTACCCGGAGCCAGACGGCTTCGCCAGCACCGGCTTCTAAGAAAAGGTCGATCACCGAAACCCCTGCTCCTCAGGCCCCGACCAGATCGGGGTTACGCACGAAGCAACGCTGTGTCAAAAGGGCTCGTAAGAACCCACGAGCCTCTTCATCAAGCCAGGAGGTCTCAAATGTAATTATCTTCGTGGTCACGCTTTCATGCCGTCCTCGTTATCATTTGGATCGGCTAATCACTTCCTCTTGCAAAGCCGCCGAAACTTCTAGCGAAGATGTTGAGGAGGTACCAAGGCCGTCCGCTACTCTGGATCTAGCTACCCCGACGATAGCGGCTGCCCAAGTGGCTGACCCACCCGAGTCCACAGAGAAGCCGATTGTTACGGCGTCGGCTGTTCCTCCTTCCTTGGGAGAGGTATGTCTTCCCTCCTTGGCTTCATCAATTCCCCCATTGCCTCGCTAAACTCACTTTGTTTACCCTATCGTGGTTGTGATCTCTCGAGCTTGCTTGCGTTCGACCTGTAATCCATCGAACCAGCCTTCTTCCAAAGCAAGTGGAGAGCCGAACCCTAGTACGGTTCGTGGTCCACTCAAGCCGTCTCGCAGACTTGCTTTCCGCCCCGACCGAGACTCGATTGAAAATTCCGAGGAAGCCAAAGGCATCTTCGAGGATATCCGGTCTCATCTCCCGATGACCCCGCAAGTGAAGCTCGGCCCGCCGTTACCTTGTCGGCCTTCAAGTCAAGGGTACAAACGGCTCGCCAAAGGATTACTCTTCGCCACTCCCAACTTCCGCCGAGAGCCGACATTGCCGAGAAGTGTCGACGGCTCAATGAGAAGAAGGTTGCTCGGACGCCAAGACGGATACTTCGCCACTCGCGCCGAACTCGAGACCCCGCACAAGGAGCTGGAGGACCTTGAAGAGAGGGTAAGGGTGACCAAACGGATCATCCAAGACAAGGAGGCCCTTGTTGCCCGCTCCGAAGATGAAGCAAAAGGCCTCACAGCCCGATCCGAAGACCGATCCGGCTGAAATCCGTTCCCCGAGCAATCAGCCGGTGACGGGCAAAGACGCAGATGACGAGGCTGAAATCGCCGAGGCGGAACGCATCCGTGTCGACGCCATTATCGCCCTTGGTGTGTTTCTTCGCAGGGGCCTTCAGCAGTACGATGATGTTTCGCTGGACTGGGTCTTTCTGTAATCGCTACGTTTGCAACGTTCGACTCTTTTTTTTTACTGGCCGATTTTCCACCGGCTAACATTTACCATCTGTCTGGTGTGGTGACCATATGCCTCCCCCGAGCCGAATCTGTCTGGTAACTACAGATATCGGCTTTGCATTACGCCAAGGCACTGTACTCGTACGTCGGCTCTGTTGGGATTCGTGTAGCCGATGTGGTCGCTGTTCGTTAGATCGCCGTTGGACCCAAGCAGACCGTGTGGTGAACATAATCTTAGCCGACTCGCTGGGTCAAAGCCCTCTCATGAAGGTATCATAATACCCCTCGTGTAAATCTGGAGCACTAGGCTTCGTCGGGAGGACGAGCAACGCGGTTCGCATCGCCCGATGTCTCGCCATCGGCTTTCCTCTCGTTTGGTGGACTCGGACCGGAATGGCAACTCTCCTTGATGAGTCCCGAGAGCTGGTCCCGACGGCGAGTACCGGTGGCTCATGATCTCCTGGATTACGCGCAGAGCGACACGCTCCAACACGTTGACCAAGTTTTCGTAGTGGCGATGTAGCGAGTGAGCCACCAAGTAGTTGATCTCCCGCCGCAGCCCCTCGGTGCGTTCCTCCGACGGGCGCAGAGATCTATCCCATCGAGTGCACCTTGCGGTGAGAATCCCTTCCATCTGATGCCATGGGAACGGGTTCTCTGAAAAGAGCCGATGAGGCCGGCTTCGAGGGTGGCCTTGATCTCGTTGTATTGCTTCTTGAGCCTCGTCAGCAGCTCCTCGTAGGTGATCGGGCGTGCCGTCCGCCATCTCGGATGGAGATGGCGATATGGTTGATGTAGACGATTGTCCCACCGGCGTGCCAGTAATGTGTTGATCGCCAAAACCCACCGGCGGGCAGCGGCCTTGTCAACACCGTAGAGCCGGGAAGAGCCTAGAGCCGCGGCCGGCCGAGACCCCTCCGAGCGACGGCCCGCAATGCTCTTCTCGGTCACACGCGGCGATGCGAAGTGCAAGGGCGTGCCACCTCGACCTATACCCGGTCGAGAAGGTGATGGGGATGCCTCGCTTAGTTTCCCGCAGTGGCACACATGTAAACATTAAATACGAGCCTCGATCGGCTCTCAGTTATCCCGTGAATCGGCTCAAAGAGCCGATCCACCCATGATTCGTACGGGGTGCACGAATACTTGGTGGTCCCGCTTGATCAAGATAAAGCTAATGAGATCTACGACGATTTAGGGTTTTCACCGCATAATCGGATCATCCTACTCCAGGTTGGGCCTCGCGGCCACGCACGGTGCTCGTAAGCCGATCCTAAACAAGGCCTAAAAACCAACATGAAGTTGATCCTCGAACATCCTTTTTAGGACTTGCGAACGCCACCCTACGTGCCACCGGATCCTCCCCTTTGTAAGGCCTAACTATTGCAGTATATTAAACTAATCCTTGTAGAACAAGGAGCAATCGTAACGGATCAGATCTACTAAATAATGATCAAGGGGTGCCGCCCCCACACCCGAGATAGGTGTGAGGGCGGCTAGATATGCAAGGGTTGCACTACGTAAGCATGCTTAAACGAAGAACAATGCTAACCCTAACACATCTATGATAACTACGTTGCTCGCCATCAAAAGCGCTTCAAGACGAGCAACGCATGAACAACGTGGGTTTAGGCTCGCCTAGATCGCAAGATGCGATCTAGGCAAAGCATGTCGCTTACTCCGATAGAAACCCTCGAGACGAAGGAGTTGGCGATGCGCCGAGATTGGTTTGTTTGGGGTTGAACGTGAGTTGTTGTTTATTCCATAAACCCTAGGTACATATTTATAGTCCAACGGACTTTCTAATGTGGGCGTGCACTAAACCGTGCACGAGTAAGTTTCTATCTCTAAAGTAAGATGCGATCTAATATGTTACAGATACCCGGGCAATTAAGCCCAACTTGGTATAAAAGGCCGATTCATGTATTCCTTCTATATATATTTCTTCACGTCCATCTCGATCGCGGCCCACCTCTGACTTGGTCAAATTCTGGTGATAACAGGACCTTAGGCTATTCCAAGACATTTAGAAGTGAGAGAGATTATAGATGCTAACCATAGCCATGTCTATCCTAGAGAATACTAGAGTAGTATTAAATCCTACTTGTTCAAACCAACCTTTAATCTTGGAGGTGATCGAGAGCCATATTCTATTAGTGAAACCTAACCAAAACCCTAGACCACTTTCCTATTTCCTTACTGTAATATCCCA
>NC_061512.1:141699847-141722122 GCF_022539505.1 Lolium rigidum
AGTTGGGGTGTTACGAAATCATCAACGAGAAAGTTCCGCAAGATAGTAGTCGAAACGATAAAAACTCTGGAAGACGAGTTTATGCAAGATGGTAGTCAAAAAAACAAAATCGCGAGAGGACAAATCATTTACCTTGGGAAGGAGATTGGCGCTGTTGCACGGCTCCACTCGGCAAGAGGATGGAACTGAATCTTTTTTGCTTAGTGACGAAACACGTCGGACAAGCTTTTCCAAATCCTTCACAGAGAGATCTTTAGATATGCGGTCGACATCTTTCTCGCCAGCATATAGCCACATAGGGTTTTTGCGAGCCTGTAGAGGTTGCACCCTAATCCTAAGGAAATGCGCGATGATCCGAATACCCGACAATTCTTTGCCCGGGTAATTCTGCAGCCTCTGCACTTCATCAGTGCATCTGTTGTCGTTTTTTCTTCTTCGGTGGCTTCGCATCCCAGGATCGGCGCCGAAGAATTTTTGCGCTACCATCAAAGGGTGCGATGTTGTATTCCTGCGAGTCAGAGTATTCCTCGCGGACGTATAGCCATCTCCTGCGTCACCTTTGGACGGAGTCGGGGAATTTGACGTCGAAATAACCGACATCGGGACGGACACATATAACAACACCACCTATATTGTAGGCGATGTTGTGCGAGCTATTGCGGCGAATGCGTAAAATGCGTTTCCACAAGGCCCAATTCGGTTGGGTCCCGAGAAAACACTCGCAAAGGGTGATAAAGATAGAAATATGGAGGATAGAATTGGGAGTCAGCTGGTGCAGCTGCAGTCCATACACAGAAAGCAATCCACGAAGAAATTCATGGATAGGAGCGGATAGACCGCGGATGAGGTGGTCAACAAAGGTTACCCGATATTGGATGGGGGCGTCGGAAAGCTTTCTTCATTGGGGAAGATCAGCGCCTCCTCCTTCTTCATCAAGCCAAGCTTCTTCATCAGGTTTGTGTCTTGGTTTGAGATCTTAGATCTCTCCCACTCGGAAACCTCCAGATCTTGTGTCGCCATGCTTGTTTCTGGGGGGGTGTGCCTTGTGAGCCTCGCCCGCGGTGGCACCAACAATGGCAATGGAGAGATTGAGGATGCGGATGAGCACAGGAGCTTGTTTTGGTTGCAGTGGAGGTTTTTGGAGAGAGAAAGCAGGAGTGCGGCGCAGCGAAGGGGATAACAGGAGGAAGAAGATGACTATTTATGCCAAGCCAGCGAAACGCCTCGGATGGTGAGAGAATGGATTTGATGCCCTACACGTGTGTCCAGGGGTAAAAAGGTCTTTCTACTACGAGGGAACTAGACAGGCGCTACAGCGCGCGTGCCAGAAAAAGTGGAGGACGTATGTCCCCCACTTGCGGAACATGTCAAAAACTGCAGAGTTCTGGACCCACAGGTCAGCGACATATCATCTTACGCACCTTCCCAATACAGTGATCATGGCTATCGTCAGTGCTGATGTCACACTAAAAGAAAAAGATCGGCTGCAGTGCATGGAGGTTTGGTGACAGCAGAAGTATTATTGGGAATTTCGAAGCTTTTGATCAAATACAAGTTTTTGCTCAAATGCTTGGGGGCTACTTTTATAAGGAGTTTGATAGAGAGATGATTCAAAACGACAAAATATTGAGCCTACAGCCAAGTATAAATACTCAACTGTAGCCTCGGGGGCTACTCCCATCGGGAGCGCTGGTCGCGCACCCGATAAAGATGAAAGCAATGGAAGAAGTTGACAATATAGCGACAACAGTATTAAAAAGGTGAGCCTACAACCAAGTACAAGCACTTGGCTGTAGCCTCGGGGGCTACTCCCATCGAGAACGCTGTTCACGTACCCGATGAAATTGAATAAGTCATAGTGAGCATATTTCGAGTTATGGAATAACTCTTCATATACTCCCATCGGGAAGACAAGATAAAAATACAAGTCATCGTATGACTCAAACAAATGTGCTATTCCAACAGCTCTGAAAAAGGCACTCGACAATATATTCTTAGAGCGCCTCGCCGCGATTTAATTTCTGAATGCCGCAGTACTTTGCGAAGGTAAGACCCCAGGATCCATCCTGTGTGGCGTGGCATCGCACCTGAATGCGCTCTGCTACTTTTTTCCGTATCAATAGATGCGAAGAAAAATCCTAACGGACGCGTCGAAACTACGCCAGTATACTGAGATCATGTCCAGGGACTTGATCTTGAAGTAAGTTTTTGCGGGATTGCCACGAGAGCAGTTAACTGGTACCTGATCCGTCAGATGAACCAGCCCCAATTACTGATATCCCTGTACAATATATGTTTGATTTATGAAAGTCATTTGATAATTCGAAAAGGTCAAGTGTTAATTGTAATGATGGAGTTTTTCCCTGATTCTTCGATTCAAGCAAAATCTCGGGGGCTACTGACATAGGCATCCCCAATGGGCCTGCCGAAGATGGTACCCGGGATTTACTGAAGGCCTACGACCCGAAATTTATGAAGCCGGAAGCCCAATTAAGAGATAGTTTTGGAAAGATAGAGTTGTATTAGGAATAAGACTTGTAACTATTGCGGGACGAACTCAAAGAGTCTCCCGGTTTCTGTAACTTGTACATCACGAAACCTTCGGCTCCGCCTCCTATATAAGGGGGAGTCGAAGGAGAAAGAGAGGATCGATTTCATTATCAACATAACCCTAGTTTTCTAGCAGTCGAGTACTTTTCCGGCTGAACCCTCGAGATCTACTTGCCCTCTACTTCCTACTAAAACCCTAGTCTACAATCTGTAGGCATTGACAAGTCGATACCTTGTCAGGTACTCATCGGAATCATCATGAATCCTTGATTGATCTTGTCCTTGGTCTTTCACACTAGAGGAAGGGTCTTGATTTTGTTCTTCGGTTGGTGCATCATTAGCTTCAAGAGATGGAGTTTGTTGATGTTGTGAAGATGAGGGCCCCACCATAGTAGAGCATAGTCCTTCCCGAGATGCCATACCGTGTCCCTCAATGGGGCGGAAAAATCCCACACCCATTCTTACTATGGCATCTTGAGGTATTTCATCATCAGCACAAACATCAACTTGCCCCACTTGGGAGCCATCATTTTCCTCGAACTTCACACTACAAGATTCGATGATAATGTTGGAGGATATATCAAAGACTCTATAAGTGTGAGATTCGGCACCGTAACCAACAAATATACCCTCCAAAGCTTTAGGAGCAAATTTAGATAAACAAACTCCTTTGATTTTATAGAAACACTTACACCCAAACACCTTGAAGTATGAGATATTAGGCTTGTTCCCGGTGAGTATTTCATATGGAGTCTTGTTCAAGCCCTTATGGAGATAGAGCCGGTTAGAAGAATGACAAGCGGTGGAGATGGCTTCGGCCCAAAAATTATAGCGGGATTTGTACTCCGCCATCATAGATCTTGCCATATCCATAAGAGTCTGGTTCTTCCTCTCCGCTAACACCATTTTTTTGAGTGTATGCAACAGAATATTGATGTCTTATCCCCTCAACACTAAGAAAATTATTGAGTGTGTAGTTCTTGAACTCGGAGCCGTCGTCACTTCTTATTGCCAATATAGAGAGATTGTGTTGACGTTGCATCTCGGTGGCAAAGTCAATGAAGATTTGTTGAGTCTCATCTTTATTCTTGAGAAAATAGACCCAAGTATATCTTGAATAGTCATCAACAATCACCAAGCAATGTTTCTTAGCACCAAGACTTGCATGAGTGGTACGACCAAAAAGATCCACATGAAGGAGATCCAAGATCCTCTTGGAAGAGATGATAGTCTTGCTTGGGTGCGAGGAGTCATGCATTTTTCCTTCAACACAAGCCCTACAAACACGATCTTTGGCAAAAGAAACATTGTCCATTAGTCCCGCAATATGGTTCCCCTTGTGAAGACTTTGCAAAGTGTTGACATGGGCCAAGCGGTGATGCCACAACCAACCCACATCCTCCTTTCCGAATAGGCACATCGCACTTGACGTGGTGGCCCCCGACAGGTCTACCACATACAAGTTGTTTTTGCGATACCCAACAAAAGCGACTTTTAGAGTCTTGCTCCACAAGAGGACCACAATATCATTATCAATAAAGATGGCGAAATCTATCTTGCCAAGGGCGGAAACGGACAACAAATTGTAACCAAGGGTTTTGACAATCATGACATCCACAAGAGTAATGTTTTGTGCAATCACAACCTTACGAAAACCCAATACCTCGGATGTTGAATTGTCGCCAAAGGAGATGGTGATTTCATGAATATCGGGCCTCAACTCCTTGACGAGATCCTTGCCGCCGGTCATATGACTTGTGCATCCACTATCAAGCACCCATTTTGAACCTCCGACGACATAGTCCTACATGAGATCAATTCTTGGATTTAGGTACCCATTTTTCAATGGGTCCTCTTTTGTTAGCAATAAGGGTCTTTGGGACCCAAATAGACCAAGCAATATAACCATCATAAGGGCCAACATATTTTGCATAAACATCACCATAATAATCTTTAAATAAAACATAGTGAGGGTTAGCAATTCCCGCATCATCATCATTAATGGTTTTGGCCTTTGGGGCATCACCATTAGTGATAACTTTCTTCTTTTCTTGTGCGGGCTTGGCCTTCTTCTTCTTTGCCTTCTTTGCCTTGGCTTTATAGCCAATTCCCTCCTTCCCATTGTTTGACCTTTGCTTACTCAAAAGGTCATCCAAAGATAACTTACTTTGGGGAGAGGAGGCCTTAGCAAGTTCATCCTTCAACCTAGCATTTTCCTCAAAAATATTTGCATGATAACAAGTAGAGGTAGAGGAGCTAGGCACATCATATTTAGCAAGCCTAATTTGAAGTTGCTCATTAGACTTGGAGAGGAGAGAGTGTTCACTCTTCAAGGCTTTGTGAGCCTTTTCTAGTTCATCTAGATCCTTCACAAGTGTCTCATGATCAACACCAAATTTGGTCTTTTCCTTTTTAAGCATTTTTTCCTTAGCTCTAGCAAGATCTTTCTTTGGTAAGCTTAGCAATTTCATCTTGAGGCTCTTCAAGAGTTTCTAGTTTCTCTTCAAGAGAAACTATAGTTTCTTGTACTTCCTCAAGGGCATTTTTTAGAGCGGCTATTTCAAGAGAATCCTCACTTTCTATTTGACATTTTTTTATCAAGGATATCATTTATTTGTGCTAGTCGAACCATGAGAGCCGAAACATGCTTTTTAGTGTCACCTTTCAAGTTAAGAATGAACTCATCGAAATCAAGCATTTCTTGTTTCATTTTCAAGCTAGCATGATCAGCCCCTACATAATTTGATATGTTAGGCATAGAGGGGTTAGGGGATAATACCTCGGATGATTTATCCATGATGCAATTTTCTTCCTTCAAGTGAATATCCTCATTGAGGGATTCAGTTGGTGATGAAGAGTTGTTGGAGAGGGAAGCAAGAGCAATCAACCCATTGGAAGTTTCTTCTTCTTCTTCATCATCATCATCATCCCCGGATGTGTATTCTTCTTGAGTAGATAGCACAATAGATGTGTCCAAGGAGGACCTTGCCATGAAGCAATGTGCATTCTTGATGTGAGGGTTCTCATTGGGGGATTCAAAGAGAGATGAAGAGGGAATATTGGTGGTGGCAATGGCGACCAGTTCCTTTGAGGTCTCTTCTTCATCACTACTACTATCATTGTCATCGTAAGAATACTCTTCCTTAGTAATTAGCACAATCTTTGATGGCCTCTTGTTCTTCTTATTCTTTTTGTAGAATTTCTTGTTGGGGGCCTTTGAATCTTTGCTCTTGTCCTTGGGAATGAGCCTTCCACCATGAGTTTCTCTATGCTCATAGGGGCATTCGGCTATGAAGTGGCGCCTGCCACCACAATTGTAGCAAGATCTTGATCTTGGGCCCGAGCTCTTGAACCCACTTGAGTTGTTTCTCTTGATGTTTTCTTCCTTTGCTTTGGATGGATCAACCCAAAATGTTTTTGCATGGAATGCCATGTGGTCATTGTAGTGGTATTCCAAATCTTCCGGATAGGACATACTCCAAGATGTCCTATATGGTTCTTGAGTGTTCACTTCTTCCACGGTATTGATCGTCAAGGCAAGGTTTATACCACTTGCCATTCCAATACCACGGTTGCGAGAATCCTGAGAATTTTGTTCGGCCACCTTGAGAGCTTGCAACTCGTGCACAACTTGTTGGGATGTGAGTGAAGAATAACTTTCTCTTCCAAGGAGACTCTTGACATCAATGGGTTCATAAGGCATCATGCAATCAATATACTTGTCCTTGATCCAAAAGTCATCAATATGTTGGGCACCCACATTCCGAAATGCATCGGCAATGGTGATAAGCCTTCTATACATGTCTTGATGATCTTCATCCAAGCAACCTCATGAACCCTTCGGCTTGATTCCAAAGAGCACTATACTTGTTTCTCTTCATACTTTCACTTCCCATGAAGCTTATGGCCAAACCCTCCCAAACTTCCTTGGCGGTGGTGAATCTCCGAACATAAGACAAGTCTTTGTTCCCACACTTGTTTGAATCATGTTCAAGGCAATGGAGTTGAGTTGGTTGTCAACCTCTTCTCTTCTAGTCAACTTGTTGGGGTTGTAAGGGTTGTAACCTTCCATGATGATTCTCCAAAGTTCATTGAAGGCAATGCAAACATGAGAGCGAAACTCATATTGCCAAGTACTAAAATCTTGAACATTAAACTTGGGTGGATCACCCCTATTGTTTATATGAGGATGGGGAACCGGGATGTCGGGAGAGCGGAAAGGTGGAGGAAAAACATTGTATCTTACTCCGACACTTGTTGCCCTAGGAGAAGCATTGAGGGTTTTTATTTTTGTCTAAGTGATCACCATCCAAGGGCTTGCTAGAGGAGGGTAAGCCCGAAGCATCTCCCTCTTCTAACGCACCCTTGTCCTTTTCCTCTATGACGGGAATGGCGGAGGGAGCCGGCGTTATGAGCCCAGAAATCATTATCTTTATACTTTCCATTTGAGCCTCCATGGAGGACCTCAAAGATGTTTCCATCAACTTGAGATCTTCCATAGAGACCGGCTTCGCGGCCCCTTCCGTACCATCATCGTCCGACATACTCTTAGGCGGTTAAGCTCGAAATAAGATCCAAGGCTCTGATACCAATTGAAAGGATCGTATGCCACACCTAGAGGGGGGGTGAATATGTGCTAACCAATTTTTTAGTTCTTTTTCAACTTAGGCTTGACACAAAGGTAAATTCTCTAGATATGCAACTATGTGAATTTACCTATATGACAAGATCAACTACTAGGCACTATAGCAAGACAATATACAGGGGAGCTAATAAGGATATAGGTAACCGAGAGTGGAGCACGCGGAGACACGAGAGATGATTCCCGTAGTTCCTTCCTTTTGATAGGAAGTACGTCTACGTTTGGAGGAGTGTGGTTGCTACGAAAGCCGGACCAACGCCACAAAGGCTTCACTCGAGTCTCCTGTGAGCAAAGCCACGAAGGCCTAGCCCACTTCCACTAAGAGATTTCCTCGAGGCGGAAATCGGTCCTTTACAAGGTTTTTGGGGCACACATCCATAACCAAATTGGAGGCTCCCAATATTTGTAACAACACAACAACAAGAACAACAGCAAGAACAAATCAACCACAAACAACTAGGGTTTCCAAAAGAGGAACACTAGCAAAGGGACCCTCAAGCATATGAGGGGGAAATGCAAATTGCTTCGGTGAAGATGTAGATCGGATTCTTCTCCTTCGATTCTCCAAAGATAAGAGTTTTGGATGGTTGGAGGAGGAGATCTTGTGATTCTTGAGTTTCTTGAGTTGGCTCTAATGGTGGATGAACTTGGGATGAATGAGCAACTTGAGCTGGAAGAAGGGGGTATTATACCCCCCCACCAAATGTAGCCGTTGCTGAATATTGGGGTCGGAAATTTCGGTGTAAGCTGGGGCCGGAATTTCCGTCGGATGTCCAGTTAAATTTTCGGGGGGTATCCAGGGAGTCTGGACGCTAGGTCCTTACCCAAATTTTGGGGGCCGGAATTTCCGACCTGGAAATTCCTGAACTCCTTCCCTCTTCTTCCTTTTCATCAATACATTTTTCTCTTTTCATACTTCTTTCTCCAAGCCATAAAGTAGATTAAAACTACACAATAGATCATATTAGATCATCACATATATTGTTATCAAACATACAAAATATAATTGTGAAGAGATGTTCTTTGACGCTCAACCTCCACCACCGGCGCGGGCCTCACCGGCGTGTACTCCACCGCCTTCCGCTATCAAGTGTCTTGCTATATTACAGCCACATCCCTGCGCTCGAGCGTAGCAAATTGGGATACTTGTAAGGAGTAAATCGAAAAACCACACCTCCACTTTCCGGAACCGGAAGCATCTCCCCCGAGGGACCTGTCGGCGAGATGGATCCTCCCCAGGCGGCCTCCGCCGCCGGCGAGGATGGGAACGAGCGGGTGCTGAGCTACGGGGACGTGGTGCTCCTCCGCTCCGACCTCGCCATCCTCCGCGGCCGCCACTTCCTCAACGACCGCATCATCGCCTTCTACCTCGCCCACCTCTCCTCCGCCTTCGGGGCCAACGCCGACGACCTCCTCCTCCTGCCGCCCTCCATCCCCTACCTCCTCTCCAACCTCCCGGACCCGGAATCCGTCGCCATGGTCGCCGAGCCGATCCGTCTCGCCTCCCGCCGCCTCGTGCTCCTCCCCGTCAACGACAACCCGGACGCCTCGCTCGCCGAAGGCGGCTCGCACTGGACGCTCCTCGTCCTCGACGCCACCGCCGGAGCCTCCCGCCCGCGCTTCGTGCATCACGACAGCCTCGGCTTCGTCAACGACCCCGCCGCGATCTGCCTCGCCGCCGCGCTCCGCCCGCTGCTCCCCGACGCCGACAACGGGGTGCCGCTCGTCGAGGGCCCCACCCCGATGCAGGTCAACGGGCACGACTGCGGCGTCTACGTCCTCGCCGTGGCCAGGGCGATCTGCAACTGGTGGAGGGACCGTCGAGGGCAGCAGCAGGAGGGGGGAACAGATTGGTTCGACACAGTCAAGAAGGAGGTCGACGCGGCGAGCGTCAGGGCAATGAGGGCCGAGATGCTGCACCTGATCGCTCGTCTCATCCAAGAGAAGGAAGACGAGGAGAAGAAGAAGAACATGGACAGGGAGGTCGGCAAAGAAGACTGATCTTACCTGGTCAGCAGTGAATTCTTCCAAGTTCTGTGTTGCGAGCGATTGATATTGCAGTGTGCTTGGAAGGAGTAGTAGCCTAGAACAGAGTACATCCTGTAAGTAGAGTTCTGCAAACATTTACGGTGAAGTGTCAATTCTTGAGTATGGTTAATGCTGCAATTATACCGTGCTTATGTTTACATGGCGCTGAACTTTGGTGTATGGATGTATCACAACTGTTGGAGTTCACGGGCTTTTGCAGTTTGATCGACCGAGTACTTATGTTATCTCTTATTAGTACTGCATAAGATGTGTTCATGTTCTTTGCTCCTTGATGCTGATTGATGGCACGCGCAAGCTATTTCGATTCAATGTATCTTGTGATTTGTGAAAGCAATGGTTTAGACTTAGCTGGTGGAGAGCTTGTGTTAATGCTACCTCAAGAATTTTAGAGCTACTCATATGTATCTCTGCTGAAAATGTTGGAATGTTCGTAATCCATCATCTACAAGGCAGGACTGGAAACATAACTCACTGCTTGGAAATGCAGTTTGCAACCAACACAGAACTCAAAGCTACGACACTTGGTGGTCTATTCTGTTCTTCAGCCGTGGTGCTTGTTGCCTATGTTGGTTTGGCTTTTTTATCACCAGTGTCCTGATTGTTTCCTCAAGTTCTATCTACTATCCTTGCACATCTCTTGTTCACTGCAAAATTCCCAGGAGGTGCGTATATTTCCTTCCATCTGGAGCACTTTCTGTAATCTTCTAAGAAACATATTTCTTTGTAGTTTCTTGTTGGCACTATGACTTGTTTCTGGGCCTTTCAATATCCCAAAAGTCTAAGTGGCTTGTTAGATTCAATTGTGGAGGGGAAGTGACAATTAACAAACACTGATATTGCACTCCATCGATTTGCACTTTGATGGAAGTTTGAATGATGAGATCGGTTGCTGTAAAATGTTTGCTCTGGTATCCAATGTTTTATTATGTTTTTCTACAATGAATACAGTGGGCTACGTGAGGTGCAGTTTCCTTAAAAGGTAATGGTACAATGTTCCAGATCTATACAATTTTGCAAAGTGAAACAGGCAGACACTGAGGACTGAGGGTAGCCATCTGGCATCTACCTACCCCCCAGGAGTCCAAACCTAACAGTCATGCATACCCCCCAGCTACCTTCCTTTCTCCTCTTCTTGTCAGTTCTTCAACACAACTTCCTTCTCGCCCTTCCATTGCATCTACCAGTCTACTGCTGTGACGGAGCACAGAGCACAAGGGTTTAGGTACATGAACTTTATAATTACATTATTTTCCTTCTTTGCTCCAAGTTGTTCATGCATGCATAACCGGAAAATCAAGTTAGCACTTGAAGTTGTCTTGGTTGTTATATTAGTATGTTCTGCATATTTTGTTGCTTGATCTTGATTAACCTTCAAAATTTAGCTAAAGATTGGTTGATTTCACAATTTCAGTTCATGCACTTTACAGATCTAGTAAAGTTTGATCTTCTACTAAGGTTTTCTTTTCTCCTCTGTCGCTCAGTTGCACATACCTTAATTTCTAGCAAAAGGGCATCCATCTGGAATTGTTGTGCTCATAAGTTAAAGCAGTCGGATCCTCTTTCATTAACTCAGTTGTTGTCTTGCTATTTGATATGCAGTTTTCAGCGCAGACTTTTCTGTTACTAGCTGAAATATACAAATATGAACTACTTTTCAGATAACCTACCTTCATTGTATACTACCTTTGTTTTCCTGTTCAAACAACACCCAACCCCATTTCATATTATGATTGATTAGAATAGTGAATGAATGTCCTCTACTCTTGTCAGTGGAAGATGCAAAGTCAAGAAAAGATAACTGTTGTGAAGCCTGTGCCCTTCAGGCCTTTCTCCAGCTTCAATTCCTTTTCGAAGCTGTTGAAAGACTTCAGTACCAATGGTTCCACGCAGGTCACCAGTCCAGAGGAGAGTGTTACAGTTAGGCGGCCAAAGGTGACACGCTTTACACCTCCACCGAGTGATCTATCTAAGGGAATTGCTGTTACCATGGTCAGTGCTTCACTGAAATTCAGTTTATCCTTCTCTGAATTTAGAAAGAAACTTTGTTTATCTGGTAAAGATTTTTTTGCCACTTCCTCAAAATGACATTTCTAAGTTAAGTACCCATCTTTCATCTATTGGATGATTTAAAAATATCCACGAATTATAATGTCATCATATTATAATATGTGCCGAACTTCAGGTACAGGATGGTGGTTTGGATGCCACACGGGAGCAGATGGTCATCAATACAGAACAGGTAGTCTCATGTGACCATATGACAGTATTCCACAATATCAACAAGCCAATTCACGGTGTGAAAAACCGTCTGTCCTATGATGGCTATAACTGGAGAAAGTATGGGCAGAAGCAAGTGAAAGGGAGCGAGTTCCCACGGAGCTACTACAAGTGCACTTACCCAACCTGCCCTGTCAAGAGGAAGGTGGAGACGACACTAGATGGCCAGATTGCTGAAATTGTGTACAACGGTGAGCACAACCATCCCAAGCTCAATTCTCCTGAGAAGCCAGTTTCATCGACAAGTACAGAGATTGTGGTCACCGACACCCATGACAGCAATGGTGCTGGAGCAGAAGGCCAGTTAGGAGGGCGCAACTGTGGTTTCTCCAATGTAGCAGTGGCATCTAGAAGCAGCTGTGATTGCTCTGATGAATTTGGAAACACTAGTCAGGTCTGTGACTGCAAGAGAAGGTAAGTTAGTGTGTTGTCTAATAACAGAATTGAAAATTTCCTTACTTCGGATTTCTTCATGTTCAGGTTGTGGATTAGAATTGGAAATAGGAGAGTTCATTTTTCTCTTGAACACGCGTTTAGGCACTGATATATGCCACAAGTTGTACAGCCAAAACAGTGAAAAACCAAGACACTAGCTAAGACTAAGAACTGAAAAGAAGAGAAACCATAAACCAAAAGGAAGAGGAAAGAACGGCAAAAGGAACCATACAAATAATCTACATCGAACTGTAGTTATGTTATTATGGTATTGTATTAGGAATAAGGACCAGTTGTTGGCCATTTGTTATCCTATAATGACGAATCTCAGGAAAATATATTAATTATTACTGCGTTGTGTTACCCTTGCAGCGCTCAGCTGATGGCAATTTTGCATAGAAAGGAATCCTAGGCGTCCTTCATCTGCTGAGCTGATTATAAACAATGCATTGTGTCTACCTATCGTTTCATTGGGTTTTCATCTTGCAGCGGAATACCATTATTGCTTAACTTTTTTTTCTTTCTCGAACACGCATCGAAAACCTGATTGAAGTTGCCCTTTTCAGCCGAAAGGAGAAGCAATCAAGTATGGCAAATGACCTGACAGCTTATGTTAAGGGTGCATTCCAGTTGCCAACAGAACACGAGACACCTGGGGATGCTTCATTCCGTTGGCGCAAGTATGGCCAGAAGGCTGTTAATGGCAATTCATTTCCAAGGTAATACTTGCACAAGTTGAGAACACAGAAGTCACCTCCATTAATTCATACCCATAATTTCCTTGTTTGGGAGGAAATTTTCAAGTACCAGTAATAATAATGTTGTGTTTGTGTTTATACACTGAAACGTCAAACCTGAATTATATACCTATGCTAACTCCTCTACCTGAAGTGTCGTTGTTTACAAGCTGTTGCTGAACTCAAGTACGAATCATAGTCATAGGGCTATACCAACTCTACCTGAAGTGTTGTTTACACGTGGTTGCTGAACTTGCAGGAGCTACTATAGATGCAGCACAGCGAGATGCAATGCGCGCAAGTTTGTGGAGCGTTCGTCTGATAATTCACTGTTAACCACATACGAGGGAAGGCACAACCACGGGGGACTTTGAAGATGAAACAAATGATACTTCGATTCAACTGTAGGAAGTATATGGTGCTTGTTATGGTGCTTCATTTACAATACTCCTAGTGTGTTTGTTATGGTGCTTAAGTATTCAGAACAGAAAAATGCAATGTTTACCATTTCTAATAATGCTACTCCCAAGTAATATGGATCGGAGTGAGTACTGAACAATGGATCCATCTCAAGATCAATGTATTCCGAGCAGCATCACAGACAAGTCCTAGATATCATCATACTCAGCACCAAAAATATACTAGCCGTAATCTGCCCTTCATATATATTTCCGTACATTCGAGACAAAAGCACATCTCCGTACATTCTAGACAAAAGCAACTTGTCAACGTAAATCAAATCAATTTGTTCCACACTCAAATCATACGGACAGGAAAGATTACAATGAATAGGTCTAGCACACTATAAAATCTCCTCTCGGGTGCACAATTAGCTGGATTACAACACACACGCACAATCCAATACCGACTAGAAGTGGATACAGAATCCCAAGGGGATACCAAGCAAGCCAACAGCGCACCAGCCCACCTTACAGATGCTACTCGGCACCATTGCCTGGATGCCTGCAAGGATATAAGCTATCATATCACAAAGGCAAGGAGAAACGCACAAGTAAACAACTCTGAAACAGTCCTACCTCCAAGATGTTGTCAGGTTCCGGGTTTTCCGGTCTAATTGAACGTTCTCCATAGCACTGGTTGTACGCAACACTTCTTCCGAGATATCGTCGTCATAGCCCCAGTTGTACTCCTCTTTCCTTGTATTGGAAGCAGAAGAACCCCCTCTTCTGTCTGAATGTCCAAAGCATTTGTTTTATAATTTAGAAAGCAACAAAAATATGTGTGTGTGCATGTGCATGTGACGGAAAGAATAAACTACATGTCAGGTACCTGATGTCTGCGACGATGGCATTTGCCTGACAAGTTAAACAGTAAGTGTTACCCACATTTAGAGGAAACAAAGACAAACAGCTGCAACAAAATATCAGTAGGTGTAACTAACCTTCCCATAGGAGGCATGCCCCCGACTGAAGATGAAGACGGTGGCCTCCTCATGTTCCGATTATCATTATTCAATGTTGGGTCAGACTCAGAATTGACCATTCTCCTACCAGCCATTCTTGTTTGAGACAAATTCTACAAAACAAAACAATTCAGAGTAAACCAAGTATGCACCGATGGCAGATTAAGGTATTTTAGTAACTTTATTTGGAGAATAATAGGTATGTTGTCAACAAATTAGTCCAGGTATCTTGTAATTCCTACCAAAATTTCAAAAAGATAACATCTAACTTTTACACAGTTATAAGATCCACTGAGCACCATAGCAATTGTTTACACAATTATAATGTCCTAACCAAGCATCGTAAATCCTTTTGTTACGATTAGACATGCATTTTTTTTCACAGGTTAGTTTATTCACATGCAAACACTAATCAAGATGAAGGCCACCTTTCTGGGTAAGCGAGATATTAACCTCATATTTAAGATATCCTTCAAGAACATCTAAAAGCATTGGACCACTCTCAGCACTCCTGCTCCCTTCAGGTCCGTTTTTGTTAGAAAAATCCTTTAGTTCATTCTTCCAAAAGTCCTTGGGCTGATTAACAGTACAAGACACATATTAGTGCATGCTGATATTTGAGAAACACGACTAAGATATATAAAGTATAAGAAATGGTTACCAGATTACATTCCGGCAAATAAACTTTCATGGTGTGACTTAGCTGGGCCCACTCCAAGTATTCACCTATAAGTGCTGTTAATAACCTACCTGCAAGCAACAGATGTTTTAGGATGTGAACCACTCAGCCTACACAGCTTGCGAACTTTTGCCGAATGAAGTGTTAAGCATTGAAGACATGTGATGAGAATGGAAGCGACATAGGCGAAGTCAATAAGTTGCATTTTACAAATGCTCCATTGAAGTGTTGAACAAGCATCAGTGCAGAAGCATGAAAGCTAAAAGGCCGGCAACGCAGGAGTAAAGAGGATAGATATTTCAGTAGCGCAGAAAAATAAAAATGATATGCAAGAAATCACTTTGACCTCTATTATTGGTAGCTAAAAAGGTTAAGAAGCTAAAATCTGCAACTATTTACAGAGGAGAAATATCATCATGCAATACGTGTTGATCTAGTATATGTCTAGAATACTCAAGAACAACAGTACAAAAATCCTAGAGTGCTGAATATACAAGAGAAGATCTTAGCAACAGATACAGTCCATCAATTTAATAACCAGGGGACAAACCTGACGGTGAAGCATGCAGTTGCTTAGCACGGTCATTGCAGCTGCCAAGCAAAGCAGGATTCCCACCATCTTCATTCTCCTCTGCCACACGATCCTCGTCTTCTATGGCCTCAAACACACTTGCCCTCAGCTCAGCCTGGTCATGCAAGACACGATGACATCAACAACAGCATCAAAGCCTTTTTTCCCAAGCAAGGGGTTGCTAGATGTGCCGGATAAAAAAACATAATTGGGCGTGTAAGACACATGATGCAAAAATATGATGCCTTCTGCCGGAATGAGCCTTTCCATGTAAATCATGTCTTATGCCAGAATGAGCCTTTCCATGTAAATCTAAAAGCTAATGCAAGCATGCGGATTTCATCGAACACAACCTAGGTTTACTAGATAAGGAAACAGCATATATGATTCTGTCAAACATTACCTAGGTTTACCAAATACAGGAAAACAGCACAGCTTCGGTCCTTTACCCAACAATTAATGGTTAAGCGTGCCTAGGCATGCGGTTAAGCGCTAGGCATGTGGTTAAGCGCTAGGCATGCGGTTAAGCGTGTCTAGGTGCTAGACAACAGCAAAACGGCTAGCGCGTAGTCATGCGATGTGTGCCTAAAGAGTACCTAGGCGTAGAGCTTAGGGTAAAATAGGCTCTAGGCAGAGGCAAAACTAGGAATTAACACCTACCGCTCTTTTGAACCTTGACACTGAAAAATGTAAATTTGTTGCATAGGTTTAACTGAACTACACACCCAAATGTTCTATTTTGCAGAATAATAGAAGGGAGCATCGTCAACATAGGATAGAGAAACAGTTAATGCTTAATGCTTATAGTGCAAAAATATATGTGACAGGATCCTAGCACTGCACTGAGATCGTCTAGTGATGAACACACCCTGCAAGAACACATTTTCTTCCATGTAGTCTAATCGTCTGCGCGAGTGAGATTACTGTTCGGTTGTCCAGCAACCTGAACAAGAAAGGAAGCAGTAGCACCCAGACAAAATCTCGGCCTTTTCTCAAACCATCAAATGGTTCCACGTGGAATTTGAAATGCATAGTGAATCTAGCAGGAACGGGGCACCCAAGGTTAAAACTTTCTACAAACAAAGGGAGCATTTTTCCCCCATTTCAGTTCCGATGGGGGGAAAAGAGAAGATGCAAGATTTGATGGAAGGGGGCGGCGGAACCGCGAAATGTCGAGATCCTGGAAGGACGTGGGAGTGGAGGAGAGGCAGATCTGTCCCTAGCCCTAGCCCTAGTGGATCGGAAGTAAGGGGATGGGCAGTTACTGACCCTAATCTTGGCGAGGACGCCCTTCTTCTCGAGGGTGCGGGTGACGAGCGTCTTGAGCTCCATCATCTCCCGCGCGTAGTCGTCCATGGCTCTCCTCTCCTCTCCTCGCTTCTCTTCTCTCGAAGCGGCCTCTCTCTCAAGGCGAGGCGGAGCAGCCTCTGCGGGGGGAGAAAGAGATGCGAACGAAGAAGAGGAGCAGGTGGAGTTCTCGTCTAGTAGTTTAATTTACCAGAGGACCCCGGCGGTGAATTTATGACAGGTGGGCCATTGAGATGGACGCCTTTTTTTTGCAATGGGGCCCTCCCAAGAATTTATGAAAATAGTTCCATATTTCCGGAAGCAAATTTGGTGCACTAGTGCTCTCAGTTTTCAAAATATTTAAAAACTGTATCTCTACGTTCCAAAAAACCATCACATTTATTTCATGAATACATACACATATTCTGAATATTCATGCAAAGTTTCGGTAGAAATTGCATTGTATTTTGAGCTACAGGAAAAAAAAACAAATTTGTGGCTACATATAGAGGTATATATTTGTCAGAAATTTGTCTTTTTTGTATAAATTAAAATATAACATATTTTTCTCCAGAATTTCTACCGTGCCTTCAGAATGTTTATATGTATGTGGATATTTAATTTCATATTTTTTAAAATCCAAAAAATACGATTTTTAAAAATCAGGAGCACTTGTGCTCATGTGCCAAATACACTTTTTACTTATTTCCATGGATTGGTGAAGATATTAGACATGTGAACTGTGATTAATATAAATAGTATAGATGTGAGAAATAATAGTGCAATACATTATGATAGAATTAAATCATAACTAGCAACTAAATAGTGGCATAAAATAGTTTTACCTTTTCGTTGTTATCTCACTAGGGATACGAAAGAATATATATGGTTCTAGTGAAAAAATGTGATCTGGTAAATAGTATATTTGATATTCAATATCATATGAAGGTAACAAAGTCAATACTTCATTTATTCTTCAATCTAGTTTACAAAGTTTTCTCTTACCAGAGAAGTACTTTTAAGATGTGTTGCATTATCTCTATGATAAGTCGTGATGCCCATATGAATGTGATCAACCACTATATTTTTGTGTCAATATTATCTTGTCTTACGAAGCTATATTTGTGGCACCATGTTTATGAGAGTAGTGAGTATAAGAAACATGTTTACATTACTTTACAAACACTTACATTTATTTATTCCAAAATAAAAAAATATTTATATTGCTTGCATTCTTAGTTTACACTAGTAATCTTGCAAGCATTGCACGTGTTTTGCAATACACATCTCAACCTAGGCTCAACAAAAATAGTTATAAGCATTCATAGGTTTCATAGGGCAGGATGGCATGGGCGATGCTCGGAGCTGCTGGCGGGCGCTACGGGGTGGCGGATATGTGGGTGGTGGTCAGGGAGAGGCGGGGGAAATTGTTTGCCTGGCAGCGCTGCCTTCTCGGGTGGTGGGAACAACAAGGCAGCGATGGGTGGCGACGGTGGTAGCAGCGACGAATTGGAGGAAGGGGAAGCAAAGAGGCGACGTGGAGCTTTTTTGGAGCCGCGTCTCGCTGACACCCTGGCCCGTGTCGTTTCCGCCTCCTGCCGGCGCCCCTCTCGCCCTCATGTCAGTTGGCAGTGGGTTGGGAGCGCCGACAGCCAAATCGGCTAGTGCCGGCCCAAAAAGAACTTTGGGGAGGCCGACTAGAAGCAATGAAAAACGCCGACACCCCACAAGGCCATTGGGAGGGGGGGGATTTTGGGGGCCGACTCAAGATGCTCTAGCTCCTCCATATTGCATCCCTTTGTCTCCTTTCGCCGTGATTTGTCCATAAAGGTTCACAACACCTACACACCAAAGACATCGAAAAGTGATAAAATCATAACAGAACTAATAATTGTGAAATCTCTTATAAAAATAAAACAGTACTTGTAATCATGCATTTTAGGATATAGTCAAAGCTAGAAGAGCATGTAATGAGGCCTTGCTCTTTGATGGGTAGAAAAAAGTCAAGAACTGGTGCGACAAGTTTTGCTCACATGTCCTTCATACTACACGGAATGTCTCAAACGCACGCAGAGGCACGCCCGCAATCACCGCGCTCGTGCTAACCCTGGTAGCAACAAAAAGACGATAGGAAAAATTGCGGTGGGGAAACTGAAGGCCTAGCGCATTTTTTCCGCGTGGTGCATTGCTATCCGCCGCTTCCTCTCGTGGACGGCAGGTAGAGTGAAACTCTTCAGTACATTAACATACAATGGATAATTTAGTGGGATAAGGTGCGGCACAAAATGCTCTGCGTTTCCTATTAGAACCTTGAAACACTTAATTACAACTAGAGGTATTAAGCCTGAGGTTAGTGGCAGTCAAATCATATTTTTCATTCATTTAAGATATAACATTTCATTTGGATTACAATGCTATTACACTGCATCCACTTTTAGGGGTCTCATCTAATTCCAAAATGATAGATGGAGAAATTGAGCTAATCTTAATATAACCCTATTCTTGAGGGCCTCACAATTCTGTGACTATTGTAATGCGACAATGACATGCCTAACATCCTCCGCGACACGGGCACCATCCTCCATGCAAGGTACCGCGACAACGATAGTGACATGACCTTCATCCTCCATGCGCATTACGGTGTCGACATCGTCCAGATGCATGCCATTCTCCATGCACGATTGTATCTCAAAGGGATGCCAGATCAATTATAATCGGGAACGGAGGTGGACGTGGAGGTGAAGGTGAAAGAACAAGATGCAACATGGTATGTAGAAGACCATACCTTGAAATAGTTGACACTGGTGCACCATGAAGGTTGTGCTAGATCAGGAGATCGTACCCGACATGGACAACCTTCAAATCTTTAACTTGCTCTTCATCTCCTGCCATGACTAGAGTGTGGAGGGCGGTTAGTAGCACAAATGGGAGTTGGTGAGATCTATTTTTTTCTAATCTAGGGTATGTCTTGCCTTCAGATCTAATTTATCTCCGGTGGTGTACCAAGTGGGGAGTACAGTGGGCACAAAGTGTTCCCTGTATTATATAGCAAAGAAAGACCGGAAAGTGGGGTTATGGTTTGTTTATGGGCTCTAGAACAAGTGTGGCAGCTATCTGTGTCGCGGTAACACAAAGGGCCCATATAAAGACAATGCATGGCTCGACAAAGGTGGACCGTACTTGTCAGCGTAACATGTTTGCCCATTCTCCAATTTTGACCAATTTTTAGTGCCGCTTCCAATGGATGTCATAATGCTAAATGCCTCCCTTAATCTGCCATGACATTACCGGATGACGGGCTTTCCAACCGTGCATATATATCTTTCGGCATGGGATATAGCACGCTGAAATTCTGTGTACCAGCCTTGCTTGTTGTCGGGATTCCTCATCCGCCGGCCAAAAAACTTTTCCAGGCGACTACGGCTAGTGTCGTCCAAAAAATATGCTGGGTAAGTGGGTTTTTTTGTAGTGAAATTTATAAATCTTGACCAAACTAACTTGATCTAAAGATCAAAAGTCTTTTGTACGGTTGTGGTGGAAAGCACCTTTTTTATGATTTGCTTACTTTTATGTGGAACATGGTATAATCTTTGAGAGGACACTTCCCTTCTTAACTCAGTTAAATAGGATGGACGAAAGAAATAACCATATTATAACTAATTTGGTTAACGATATATTAGACACATCGGACCTCTCAAAGGGGATGGTGGGGGTGGTATTGACTACATGTTATATTCTAAACCAAGTTCCCATGAAGAATAAATATATAACTCCATTTGAGGAAAAGGAGAATAAAATGTTAAAACTATCTTACTAACGGATTTGGGGTTGTTTGGCTAAAGCCAATACGTCAATTCCCAAGAAGTGCAAGCTTGGACAAAACCCATGGATTGTGTTTTTTGGGCTATGATTTTCCATAGCATTTGTTTTAAGTTCTTGATACTAAAATACGAGGTACCCGACATGCATGTTGGTACACTCATGAAGTCGAATGATGCGACTTTATTTGAGAATATCTTCTTTATTCTTGGAGAAAAGTTCCCCATAATTCTTTTTTTTTGTATGATTGGTGGATAGGGGAGAATCCCTCAGTGAGAGATAACCTTGTCTTTTTTACATATGTGACACCACAATGGTGAGGGCTGGATGCTCCAATTTTGAAGAACATTTAGGGAGGCAGAATTGGTTCAATGGGGTGCGATGTTGGAAGAGATAGAGTATGAGTTCCCCACCAATGCTCATGATTTGGTGTCTTGGGCCATCAAGCCTTCGGGCTTTTTTAAATCCTTTGTATCAGAAAACCCTTCAAAATGATTTAGCCCTAGTGGCCAAATTCTCTCGGTCAACCAAGATGCCAGCCAAAAGTGTTTACCTAGCAGCTGGCTACCAGCCGTTTACCGACTAGGGACCATATCCTAATTAAACAAGGTCCCTAGATGGCAAGTGTGCTATTTGTAGAGACTTGGAAGACTCCAATCACATATTCTTCGGATGTGTGTTAGTAAGGTTTATGTGGAGTGGAATTCATAACATGTTGAATGTGTTATCACCAGATTTTGGCCAAATCAGGAGATGGGCCGTAGGTGAGATGGGCTTGAAGGTTAAACGCGTGGAGGATCTCTGAAGCGGCCTGACACGAAGAAGTTGGGCTAAATTGCCCGTGTATCTGTAATATAGTAGGTCGCATCTTAATTTAGAAGTTGGAGTTTTACTCGTGCACGGTTAGGTGCACGGCTGAATTAGAAAGTCCCCCGGACTATAAATATGTATCTAGGGTTTATGAAATAAACAACAACCAACGTTCAACACAAACCAATCTCGGCGCATCGCCAACTCCTTCGTCTCGAGGGTTTCTTCCGGTAAGCACCATGCTGCCTAGATCGCATCTTGCGATCTAGGCAGAATAAGCTTATTACGTTGTTCATGCGTTGCTCGTGTTGAAGCCTTTTTGATGGCGAGCAACGTAGTTATCTTAGATGTGTTAGGGTTAGCATTGTTCTTCGTATCATATGCTGTCGTAGTGCAACCCTTATACATCTAGCCGCCCTTACACCTATCTTAGGTGTAGGGGCGGCCCCCGCTTGATCATTGTTTAGTAGATCCGATCCGTTACGGTTGCTCCTTGTTCTTCAAGGATTAGTTTAATATCCGCAATAGTTAGGCCTTACAAAGGGTTGGAGGATCCAGCGGCGTGTAGGGTGTAGTTTGCTAGTCCTAGACAGGATGTTCCGGGGATCAACCCCGTGTTGGTTTTTAGGCCCTGTCTAGGATCGGCTTACGATCACCGTACGCGAGCGCGAGGCCCAATCGTGAGTAGGATGATCCGATTATGCGGTGAAAACCCTAAATCGTCGTAGATCGCTTTAGCTTTATTTTGATCAAGCAGGACCACCATATATTCGTACACCTCGTACGAATCATGGGTGGATCGGCTCTTTGAGCCGATTCACAGGACAACCTGAGAGCCGATCGAGGCTCGTATTTAACGTTTACGTGTATGCCATGCAGGAAACTAAGCGAGGCATCATCCAACACCTTCCCGACCGGGTATAGGTCGGGTGGCACGCCCTTGCGACGGCATCGGACGTGTGACCGGAAGGCTTTGCGGGCCGTCGCTCGAGGGAC